>NW_028296612.1:447500-635000 GCF_055471065.1 Atractosteus spatula
GGGTGCTTGTGTATTAGCGTGAGCGTTTTTTATTCTGATCATGAACAGTTTTACAAGTCCGCAAAGGATCGAGGAAAGGTTTATCGCCAGCTGAAAAGAGACACAGCGCTTCGGCTGTGGAGACTTGTTCGGCTGGCGTTCGGGGAGTCGCGTTTTTCAGAATTGTATTGAGATCGTTTTCCACAGAGCTCAGATGTCAAAGCACAGCAGCAGCTCTCCACAGCGATCCTCTATAGCGCCCTTTCTCCCGCAGCTCCGTCCTCATTGGAAGGAAGCAAGAGTGAAAGGCTGAAGTGAAATAGAGCGGGGACGAAGGCAGTGAAGAGAGAGAACGTGGGAAGAACAGAAAAACGCAAGGGAAAAAAAGCAGGGTCGTAAAAGAGGTGACGGAGCTGTCCTCTCTATAAGAAGGGTGCCAGCGAGCCTTGCTCTCGCTTACGGCCACACCCCCTTGAGCACGCCTGATCTCGTCTGATCTCGGAAGCTAAACAGGGATGGGCCTGGTTAGTACTTGGATGGGAGACCGCCTGGGAATACCAGGTGCTGTAAGCTTTTAAGCGCAGGAGGCGCCCTATCCCCGCTCGCTCGCTCATTCCCTTGTTCACACGTGCAGTGCGGCTTGTCCGTCTGTTTATTTGTCAGCTTTGGCGAGACACGGGTGCTTGTGTATTAGCGTGAGCGTTTTTTATTCTGATCATGAACACTTTTACAAGTCCGCAAAGGATCGAGGAAAGGTTTATCGCCAGCTGAAAAGAGACACAGCGCTTCGGCTGTGGAGACTTGTTCGGCTTGCGTTCGGGGAGTCGCGTTTTTCAGAATTGTATTGAGATCGTTTTCCACAGAGCTCAGATGTCAAAGCACAGCAGCAGCTCTCCACAGCGATCCTCTATAGCGCCCTTTCTCCCGCAGCTCCGTCCTCATTGGAAGGAAGCAAGAGTGAAAGGCTGAAGTGAAATAGAGCGTGGACGAAGGCAGTGAAGAGAGAGAACGTGGGAAGAAGAGAAAAACGCAAGGGAAAAAAAGCAGCGTCGTAAAAGAGGTGACGGAGCTGTCCTCTCTATAAGAAGGGTGCCAGCGAGCCTTGCTCTCGCTTACGGCCACACCCCCTTGAGCACGCCTGATCTTGTCTGATCTCGGAAGCTAAACAGGGATGGGCCTGGTTAGTACTTGGATGGGAGACCGCCTGGGAATACCAGGGGCTGTAAGCTTTTAAGCGCAGGAGGCGCCCTATCCCCGCTCGCTCACTCATTCCCCTGTTCACACGTGCAGTGCGGCTTGTCCGTCTGTTTATTTGTCAGCTTTGGCGAGAAACGGGTGCTTGTGTATTAGCGTGAGCGTTTTTTATTCTGATCCTGAACAGTTTTACAAGTCCGCAAAGGATCGAGGAAAGGTTTATCGCCAGCTGAAAAGAGACACAGCGCTTCGGCTGTGGAGACTTGTTCGGCTGGCGTTCGGGGAGTCGCGTTTTTCAGAATTGTATTGAGATCGTTTTCCACAGAGCTCAGATGTCAAAGCACAGCAGCAGCTCTCCACAGTGATCCTCTATAGCGCCCTTTCTCCCGCAGCTCCGTCCTCATTGGAAGGAAGCAAGAGTGAAAGGCTGAAGTGAAATAGAGCGGGGACGAAGGCAGTGAAGAGAGAGAACGTGGGAAGAAGAGAAAAACGCAAGGGAAAAAAAGCAGCGTCGTAAAAGAGGTGACGGAGCTGTCCTCTCTATAAGAAGGGTGCCAGCGAGCCTTGTTCTCACTTACGGCCACACCCCCTTGAGCATGCCTGATCTCGTCTGATCTTGGAAGCTAAACAGGGATGGGCCTGGTTAGTACTTGGATGGGAGACCGCCTGGGAATACCAGGTGCTGTAAGCTTTTAAGCGCAGGAGGCGCCCTATCCCCGCTCGCTCGCTCATTCCCCTGTTCACACGTGCAGTGCGGCCTGTCCGTCTGTTTATTTGTGAGCTTTGGCGAGACACGGGTGCTTGTGTATTAGCGTGAGCGTTTTTTATTCAGATCATGAACAGTTTTACAAGTCCGCAAAGGATCGAGGAAAGGTTTATCGCCCGCTGAAAAGAGACACAGCGCTTCGGCTGTGGAGACTTGTTCGGCTGGCGTTCGGGGAGTCGCGTTTTTCAGAATTGTATTGAGATCGTTTTCCACATAGCTCAGATGTCAAAGCACAGCAGCAGCTCTCCACAGCGATCCTCTATAGCGCCCTTTCTCCCGCAGCTCCGTCCTCATTGGAAGGAAGCAAGAGTGAAAGGCTGAAGTGAAATAGAGCGGGGACGAAGGCAGTGAAGAGAGAGAACGTGGGAAGAAGAGAAAAACGCAAGGGAAAAAAAGCAGCGTCGTAAAAGAGGTGACGGAGCTGTCCTCTCTATAAGAAGGGTGCCAGCGAGCCTTGCTCTTGCTTACGGCCACACCCCCTTGAGCACGCCTGATCTCGTCTGATCTCGGAAGCTAAACAGGGATGGGCCTGGTTAGTACTTGGATGGGAGACCGCCTGGGAATACCAGGTGCTGTAAGCTTTTAAGCGCAGGAGGCGCCCTATCCTCGCTCGCTCGCTCATTCCCCTGTTCACACGTGCAGTGCGGCTTGTCCGTCTGTTTATTTGTCAGCTTTGGCGAGACACGGGTGCTTGTGTATTAGCGTGAGCGTTTTTTATTCTCATCATGAACCTTATATACTGTATCTCTACATCCCATAACCTTTAACGGCAGGTGCCTGGGTGTGGACATGTTCTGATGTAATATTTAATTTAAAAGTAAACATTTTAGTAAAGTCTGTTATATTGTTAAAATCTATAAGCGTTATAAATATCAATTTTTGCTCGTGCTTATAATTTATCACTGCTAAATGTGTCTTATTCAATTATTTTAACACTTTTATGACCTATCCACTAAAATATAAAAACCTGCCCTACAACGCTCTTCTCAAAAGATAAAATAAGTTTTACATTTTTTGATTCAATGTAATTTCTTTTCTAGAGAAACACATCATTTGAGGCTTGGGTTGCATGTTAATATTTTTAAGGTTTAAAGACTTTACGTTCACGGTACGTGGAAAATCATTTCAAACTTTTGAAAAGTTGTTGAGAATTTGTCATTGAAATAAGCTTATATATTTTAATTCAAAGTGATTACTTTTCACTCTCGATAAAACACGTGTGATTTTGGGGCGGGGGGATATGGTGGGGCGTTCTAAAACATCACAACCATTTGAAAAATGTCTTGAGCTATGTAGGCATGGTTACAAATTTGGAGTTTATGCTTAAATTAGCCGACTTGCTGGTTTTGAAGTGTGACACCTGAGCTGTCAGGCCCCGATATTGACTGCTGCGAAGATGGCTTCTTTGAGTAGTGAATCATCGGATTCCTCTGCTATGCAAACTGAAGAAGTAGGTTGCTAAAATATTTTTTCTGATAGTGGAAATGTCGTTTCAATCTGCGTTTAGCGTATTTCGTTTTCAACACTTTGTCTTCTTTTTAGCAAAAGCTGACCCAGCACTCAGTGGTGTGTGACAGTGGCTGTCATGTGAACTCTGACGGTGATTCAGGTGTTGGGGTTCCGTCAACGACTGATGAAGAGTTGCTACAAATGGTAAATATTAAACCACAGCAAGTTCGAAGCAAACGAAAAACTCTAACACAAAAGAGGCATTACAATTGTAAATATTTTAGGTAAAAAGCATGCCTATTTATTTTGTTAAGCCTTCCTTTTCTTTTTTCCTTTAATAGAATAACGAAGAGGTCGACGCATCAATCTTCAAACTACCATCAAGCTTGAATGTTTCGTGTCTGTTCATGTGTGTTCGCCAAAATGTGATTAATGATGATGTTCAACCTAGTTTAGCTAACGATGGCTCTAATGAGCCCGATGCTATGGATCAGATTGTAAAGTCGGTGGCATGTTGCACCTTCAACCATTGTTTAAAGGGGGTTGTGGTTGACGAATGCGCGGCCCTTTTGATTAATCATCCAGGTCAACGGGGTCACACATGCCTAGTTGTCGGGTGCGCGGATGGGTACTGTGGTGTCTCCGGGGGAAAGTTTATGTAAATGAAAGTAGTACTCACACCACACTTTTCTTTCCTGAGTTTCGTGGCTTTTCTTCCTCCAACTATCTTCCAAATACAGTCCGTAATCCGTTCCCTTAATCCTGATCCTATCCGAGTTCCAAAAGTCCGTAATAAAGCCAATCCGCGATGTATCCTTATCCAGTGTCCGTAATCCAAAAACCATAAACCTTTTCTCCTTTCAGTAGTCCGTTATTCTTTAGCCCGATCTTTAACATACACCTCTTTCCTCTCTTTTCCTCCAAACCGCATTCACCTTATCGGCTTCCGCCCTGTTCACTGCCTCCGGGGCACTTATATTTTGGTTCCTGATGCGGCTCAGCTGTGTCTCATTGTTTCTCAGGGTAGACCCTTTCCATGTACCGGTCAGCTGATTCTTTTTGGCAGCCATTTTGCTAAGGTCCATATCTAGTATTTTAAGTAGGTCATTCCGAAAATACCTGTTATGAATGACCCTTCCCCTGGTCATGTTACAGTACAAAGATGTGTTGTTTGCCGCATTAGAAATTTATAAGTGTCTCAGTTTAGCCCGAATTTTATCGGCTGTTCTGTACATCGCCAGTGGCCTGGGTGCCTATACTTTTACAGATGATACTGAGCGGAGTATAAAGCACTTGCTGAGAAAAATAATTGACGACCGCTCGCCATATGAGTATGTACGCTCCTTACTTGTAAAGGTAGATGGAAAAATACTATACGTGACTTTTGGTGCGTTGCAAAACTTATTTTATACTTATTTATACTTATTTTTACAGAAAAGAAAAAAGATCTATGTAAAACCAGGGCTGTGAAATACTCGCAATGTGAATAGAGCTTTCACTCTGTTTTACAGACACAGGTGTGCCATCGTGAGAAGAATGAAAAATTTCGAATGTATATGTAAGAATTCTTACAAAAAGTGCTTTACACTCTTCTTTCTGCAAAGCTTGAAATAAAAATCAATTAACTGAATGCTAATGTCCTTGAATTTGTTAAAGAGATAGATGTGCATGTAAAGAACATGAGTGAAATTACTGCGATTCTGATGTTTTCAGATCAGAAACTGAAGCCTGGCGGATTCAGCGGTGTGTATTCCAAAACTACAACGTATTTTACATAGAACCTGTGGTAACACCGTCCCTCTGATCACTCAGGCTAATTTATTTGCTCTGTTAGGGTCGCCCAGTTCGGTGTTCACGGCTATAGAAATGGTGAGAGAAAGGGCGTTATGAATGCTTTTTCAGATGCTGCTGAGTTTCTGAACAATGTTGGGGCGATAGCTACAACTAATTTTCTGCACCAACATTTAATTGGCGATTGCAAGCAGTAGTCTGTAATGTGTGTGAAAAGTTTAAAAGTGTATACTGGGATGTTTCTGTAATTTAAAACCTACTGATGAAATAAAGTGGTTCACATTTCACATGCTATTTGTCCTGCGAGTTCTTTCTGTGACACTTTACTCAGTCAGTCAGTCAGTCAGTGTGCGTGTGTGCGTGCGTGCGTGCGCTCACATCCCAGAAACTCGCGGCACTCACCAGACTTCCCACACCGCCGATTCCCTAGGGTTATAATAGATTGCATTCAAACCTGCAGCAGACATGATCACCTTCCATCCCTCGTTGCTAATACGCTCTTTCACACACTTATTTATAAATCGAAGGGGATGCGGTGGTGGGCATTTGGACCCTGAGGCCTGGGGCTGCTAGGGGTGGAAGGCGGGACAACAACACTCATTATGACACACCATTGGCTCTCGAGGGGGCGGGACATCCACCCATAACATTGCACCATTGGCCGATAAGGGGGCAGGACATCTGCCCATGGCGGCCTCCCATTGGCTGAAAAAGGGGGCGTGGTACCTGTCAAAATGTTTGATGAAAGGTGTCGCTTTATTCTACTCCCGGGCCAAAAACAGCCCTCGGATCATCAACTCAATCAGGAACTCCCAGTCTCACAACTGCATTCCCTCGGTGCTTCCCTACCACCCTATTTCTTAACCCAATTTCTATCCCCAGGACCATCATTAACAATGACTACATTTTACAGGACGATCCCTCCATTGGTACTCTTTTTTCCGACCGCCCAATCATCTCTTATCGCTGACCACCACATAAGCTTCTTGTTAACAGCTCCCTCACACTCAGCACCTTCCCCTGCAATAGCACTCGCTGCATCACTGGCAAATACATATCTAACGACATTCGGGGCATCACAGGACAATTCCAGATAACCCTGACAACATCCTGTATCTCATTTACTGTATCTCTTGCAAAAAATGCCCAGCTATCTACATTTGGGAAACCGAAAGGAGACTAGGAGAATGCTTCAGAGAACATATTAGGGCTAGGAAGGTTAAAGATTTCTCCAAGCCCATAGTTTTTCTTTTCACCTCAAATAGCCAGGATCTCTCAATGACTGACTTATTTTAATGTAATCTTCTCTATTCTCTTGCAGGTTTTGACTTCACACCTTTCTTCACCTCTCTCCATTTTGCACTTCCTGTGTGGCCTCTCTGCTGCTCCTGCCTCCTCCCCTCTCCCAGCTTTTGTTCTTCTGTGCTATTTAATCTTTGTAATCTTGACTGTCTTTCTCACACCTGAAGAAGGCTTCACAGCCGAAACATTGAGTTTTCTCTCTTCTCTTTTCAGTATGGAATAAACCTATTACTTGTTCCTTTGCAGACTACACATGCTGACATAGTTTAGTTCAGGTGGGTAGCTGCTTCAATATACATTTGTAAATGTCAATTTAAAACTGTAAAAATAGTAAGATTGTAACTCCACTTTAAAACGTGGCAAGAAATAGACACATGGGAGGCTACACCCTGGAAAGGTCATCAGTCCATCCCAGGGCAAAGATATAAAAAATAAACATATAGGCAGCACATATCAAGCCTTACAAGAAATCATTAACACCCTCAACACACACCACAGGTCCATTAAACTCAAATACACCAAGCATGGTAGCCTGATAGACTTCCTAGACACCACCACATACAAGGTTTCTTCCTTCAACAACACAGACAAACTGGACATCAAGGTATTTTTCAAAGACACATTCACACGGCTTACTGCACAAGGATAGCTTCCACCCAAAACATACTTTAAAAGGACTGGTAAAATCACAACTCCTACACTTCCACAAAATCTGTACACAACAACAAGACTTTGAGGAAGCCAAATACACACTCTTCCCAGCTTTATGCCAGAGAAGATACACACAAAGGTTCCTCAAAAATGTGGCACAAACATTTCTAAATAGAAAAACTCCAGATGACAGAAAAATACCCCTCAACACATCATATTCTCAACTCAGCATAAAAACCAACCAAAAACCATGATATTAGAAAACACAAACATACTAAGGGAGCACAAAATCATATCTGCACACAGAAAAAAACAAAAACCTTCAGCATTAATTAGTCCAAAGCAAGCTAAAACCTGTACACAACAGATCATATACACCAAGAGCCAAACATTTCATAACAGAAAACAATGATCCAAAACAAAGAAACTAAAGAAATCTTCCAGTTGCAAAGGGCACTCTCAGAAAACATCAATAACGCCATCTACAGCATCCAGTGCAAAAAGTGCGGGGTGACCTATGTGGGGGGAACGGGTAACTCCATCCGAACCCAGCTGACACAACACATGTACATCAGGAACCACGGGACTGGAAAGCAACCCCAACTGGACAGAGATAGAAACAAAGAAAAAGGAAAGGGAGTGGATCAAAAGACTTCTTTACACAAGACCTGAACATCAGAAAAACCGGGAGGGTTTTAGTCGTTGGAAGAGAGTGCTCACCTTGTGCCAGATGGTCCCCTCTCGGATAAAATCTGGGAGAAGGAGCTTTGTTCCCCTCTCCTAACTAGCCAGATCCTACAGGGACTGGAACTCTTCACCATACTAACACGCAACAAACAGACGAATAACTGAAACCAATCAGCTATGGAAACTCGCACAGCTTGCACAGTCCTACTAGGGAGGAAAACAAAAGACCCTGATTGCCTATTGAGATGTTAATGGTCCATGCATAATCCCCACCAGGGAAAGCAGAAACTCATTCACCAACTGAAACTGCACCTACTCATACAGAAACGTACAGAAGGAACACAGACCATAGGATACAAACTAGCCCCCTACAACTACAACACACTGCCCCTTACAAAACAGGATAAAAACAGGCCAGCATGGACACAGTGTCCCAACACAATGCCTGAAGAAGACCCAGGCAGAAACATAGCGACACACAGAAAGGCAAGATTGTCTTCCTATGGAGCCACAGATTCTACAGAGGTAAAGCTGCCTAACAGTGGAAACCTAACGGTGTCAACGAAGCTTTAGGCATTTAAATGGTAAGTATGGATCAATCCAGAGTTGACAACGCACGCAACCGTACGGTCACCCTCCACACTGCCTACACAACAAACATGTCAAACAGACAGGATACCTTCCAACAAGGAACCAGGATCATCTACAAAATGATCCAAACAGTCCACCATTTACAAAACACAGCAGTTTTATTGGACGGGAGAACCGAGCACCCACCAGCCTACGACGGAAGACCGAGGAACTCATAAAACCTGCCAAGCCACCCAAACTCACATATTTGAAGCTGGTAAGCAATGCCAAAAATTGGCTTCACACCACACTGCAGATCCTCGAAGAGCAAAATCTGTCATACAACTAGAGGATCTTGAGCTTCCCCACTGGGAGGAAGCTTTCACACTTGCTTCCAACTGATCAAAGAAACATTATGGGAGGAAATTGCAGAACACCACCTTTGGACCCTACAGTACACAAGCTATCAATACTGGGTTAGGGAAGGACACTCGGGCAGATCAAATTATCACAGCAGTTTTTAAATTCTACAACGACTTCTACTGGAAAGACTGCGAACAAGACCAAGTAAGAGTTAAGTTGTTTTATAAAGTCATTATTTTAGAGCAAGGTATAATTCTGATAAAAATACAATAAACAATATGGTGAAGCTATTGGAGAGAAAATTAAGGCTCGGTTAAGAAACTGAAACAGTCTTGACTTGTTCCTTTACACAAAAGTTATTTATTTTTAAAAGAGACCGATGAGGATTCCTCTGGTGTGCAAGACCTGCCTGAAGACATTTGACCAGTTTCCTCTTCACCTAAAGAGGGTGTGTATGAAATGAGCCTCAGCAGAGGAGATCAGCAAGTTCCTTCTCCAGGCCAGGAAGGACTTGTTGAATCACCTGAGGAATGGGCAGGTCGGGGATTGCAAGAGCATAGGGCTCATGTGTGGTGAGAATGTGAGACTGGCGGAATCCATGGACTGTTTTATGTGGAATCCTGAAGACACATCAGCAAGGTAAGATATTTATAATTTATAAGGCTTCTTCTGTTTCATTTCTAACCTTTACCTTTATGTAAGGGTATGTTAAAATGATATACCAGTGGTCCAGATGCCCTGAGCAAGAGGCTGCTGTCCAGGAGGAAGAGATGCCAGAGACTGAAGTGGAAGAGGAAGGGGAAGATGTGAGTTCTGGAGAACTTTCTATTTTTTCCAAATGTATCTTTTCTTTTATACTTGTATTCTAGTTTGTCTTAGAAGTAAAAATGTTTAAATGTGTATTTTGTATTCCTACTGTCCCCCCAGTTCTTAAAAGCCATCAGCAGGCTCTCAGGAAGACGGTGACCCAGGCCGGACTGGACAGAACGCACTCCCTGGATGCTCCTCACCTGGCTGGGTTTAAACAGGACCTTACCAAGGATCTTGGAGTGGCAGATTGCTCTCAGGAGGTATTTATTTTTAAAGGCATTTAAAATTGAGCAGTGATATTTCCATAGCACATGTTTTTACTCCTTAGCTTAAAATTCACCCATGTGAAATCTCAGCCATAAACATAGTGACTCTACATTTGTCAGGTAGAAAATGTTTCCAGATTCCTGTTTTTATGGATCCATCTGCATCTTCCTTAAACTTTGTAAAGGGCCTATCCAAAACAACAATTATTGTAACCAAATGAAGACCACTGGACTGTCTCACCAAATCATTGGTAATTATATTAAGAACATAAACCATTTTCCAGGCTACATCCTAAATGATATCAGTGTGAAAGTAGAGGATCCCAGCCTGGCTAACCTCATCATCAACTTCCAAAGTATCCTAAAGGATATTCAGAAGAAGAACAGTAAGAATATTGCCAAGAGATTACTAAAAATAGGTCATTTTCATTTTAAAACTTCTTTCAGTTGTACTTTTAATCTGAATACAAAAAAAGTTGATGAGTATTAATTTCTCCCACAGATATAGACAGTTGCAGAGTCCAGAACCAAGTACGAAGGATTGCTGGAAGGTGTTGCAAAGTGTTGCAAAGAGAGATGTGTTGCACAGACTGGGCAAGACATCACCTTGCCTGAGCAGCTTCTTGTACTGTATTACCTGCAGGTCTTTCTCCAGCTGAAGCACCTGTAGCACCCAGGGGTGGTAAAGAACATGACAGTAAGAATACTTTCATACAACAAAAGTAAGAAATTACATATATGGGATTTTTACAGTTTGGTGTATTCATTTTTATTTTCTCGCTATTACAGGTTGAGGAATGGGTGCAAAGAAAGTGTTGTTTCAACAAGTGGGCACAAAAATGGTCATAATTCCTATTAAAGAGCACAAAACCTCAAACAACAGCTGGCTTGAGTGAAGAAGAGGAACATGCAAGTTGATGGCTACATTGATATACCCATCCACTCAATTCAGGGTTGTGGTAGAACTGGAACCATCCTGGCAAGCAGTGGATGCAAAGTACTGTATCACCCATAATGTGACACCAGTCCATCACAGGACTCACTCACACCATGGCCAATTTTCATAGAAGCCAATTAAAATCCATGTTAATACCGAACAAAAGACCTCCACCTGCATAGCTCCAATCATGTACGGGATTTAAGAAAATCTGGAATGTACCTTAATTGCATTTTATTTGTGTTTTATCAGCCGTTTCATCTTTACTTCACTAAACTGCGCTGTACTGCCCAGGTCAGCAGCTGTGAAAGGAGACGGAGAAGATGGACTGGTCAGCCAATGTATCAACAGTGTCTGAAGTGCTTGAGAAGTGGAAGCCCAACACAGGTCTGCCACCAAATGGCATGCAAATTAAAAAGTTGATAAAGTATCAAATCTGGGAAGGCCTGAGCATCACTGACGATCCTGTGAAGGGGAAGAAGTTTGTGACTTCCAGGTGTTTCCAGAAGGGAGAGGTGGTGTGTGATTACAACGGCAAGGTCATCACAAAGACAACTGCTGAAGCTCACAGATGACAGAGGGAGACATGAGATGTCTTTTCTTTTCAGATGAACCTGCACAAAAACTGTGCATTGATGCTCGTGAAAAACACTGAGCCTGCCTCCCGGATAAGGAGGCAAATCAGAAGATGGATAAATCCATCAAAGAGAAAAGACAATGTAAGGGCTGTAAGAAAGTCATTTATAATCAACGAACAGCCTGTCATAATTCTGTCTGTGACAAAAAGGGACATTGTTGAGGGGAGAAGAGCTCCTCTGTGATTACAGCATTTCCAGGAAATAATTTCAAGGTTGAAGGACAAGCTCTGGAGTGGTTGGTTCACTGACCATTTCCAAAAAAGAAACTAAGTAAGTATATTAAAGTGCATATTTTGAAGATATTCATTTTCTTGTACCTTGGAACTAATGTAAAAATTATATTCGTGTTAATGTCTTGAAAATAGCATTTCTCATTCTCATCAGCAAGGATATAAGGAAGGGATATGGGACTGCTAAAAAGATACATGATTTTCAGAAGAGTATAGAAGGCAGATAACTATCCCACTCAATTGTTACTGCAAAGAAATGCCACAGTGTAAACAAAAAGGTGAACCATTCTTGAAACTTATTGATAGAATCTGAATAGCACGGCATTCCCAAACCAGGCACTGGAGTTTCCTGCAGCGTTAGATGGGTAGTCTCTTGGTAAGAGAGAGATCGACAGAGTACTGGACTTCATGAACGACACCTTTCCAATTCATCGAGAACAGAGCCCACAAGATCTAGAGTCTAGAGAACAATTTCTTACAATATTAGTGGTAGTTTCTGAATGAGTTAAGGACAACATAGTTGTAGAGCTATCTTGCAACTTCTTAAAAGTTGTAAAAGTGATTACCATATTGCCAGTGGTTTATATTTAAAACCTAAAGATTTTAAATTGAATCTTTCTTAAACAAAGGACATTTTTCACAGGAACAGCAGCCTAAATCAGTTGATGACTGTAAATATGACAAGCTTGTGATAAATTGTAAAGTGCAAAACAAAGATGTATTGTTTTGGTTTTGTCTTCAACATCATATTAATAGGCATGTTATTTTTAGAGCAGCTGCCTGCCATTCACCACCAGCCAAGATGCCACGAGGTACATGAAATGACCCAGAAGTACTTAATGATACAGAGAAGAGCATATGGGGGGAAAAAAAAGAAGACAAGAAATATCCATTAACACGTGCATCTAGAAGCCAGAAGACGGGTGATGATCAGCATTTCAAAAGCAGACACTGGAGGTTGAATTCAAGTTTTAACAGTGATTGTCTATGTTTGGCTTCAACACAAATCATATTAATATGCTCACGTTATTAATTTGTACAAAGTCCCCAATATTCATTACAGGCGACGTTCCCAGGAGTACACACGATCCAGCCAGAACGTGGCTAGCTGACGTGCAGTGGACCTCAGGGAAAGAACTCTTGCCCACACGGATGTCTCTGCTCTGAAAACCACTGGATAAAGTTATATGGCGGTCTGTTCTCAGCTGTTGATTTTGTGAAAAATATTGAATATGAAAGATTGAAGTGTCACTATTCAATGAAGTTCAGACATAAGTATTATGTTGAGAAGCTAGATCTGTTCTACTAATAGCTTTAGTACCTTAATATTGTACTGTTTGCTCTGGTTTTCAGACATCAGTCCAAGATCATTGGTGTGTTAATTGATTTCTGGTAAGATTGGCCCCACGTTTGAGTGTGTGTTTACATTTCTATCTGGCATACTCAAAAGATGGTTTTGTTTCCTTTTCTTAATTGCTCTTGATTACTAGAGTTTATTTGGCATGATACATTTGTGATAAATGCTTTTTCTTTGTGAATAGTCTTATTTTAATCTACATAATGTCAATGAGTTAGTACCTTAAAGAACAAGCAGTAAAAGAAATGACATTTCAGGTTTATTAGCTAAAGTTACTAAGATTCCTTTACAGTGCAGAGACCCATCTTTAATATGCTGTGTGTGCTCATAATGGACTTGAAATTTGTTTTTGTCACAATGTAAAGGTATAATAAATAGATAATATACTCTATTTATCAAGACTTGACTATTTTAATTCCATACTTCCATTGACTGCTTTGGAATGCATTCCTTACAATTTTCCTAAATAATCATGGTCTCACAGTGTAGACCTGGGTGACATAACAGGGGTCAGGGCTGTATTGACTGGAGGTTTGTGTAGACTGGCCATTGTCTATGTGAGACTGTGGGATCACTAGGGGTCCCCCCCCCCAACACCTGTAACATTGTCAAGTGGTATAATTACCTACAAAAGCTAAAGTTTCCTCCATTAAGGGGTCACTATTTGTCAGTCACTATCAGTCCGGGACACTCTATGCTAGATTGGACTGTTGTCTTTGGAAGATGGGGTCACAGGTGATGAAATAGACCACAGTGGCAGTCCTGCCTAGCTGTTATATCACTGAGAGACTCACCCACACATTGAGAAGAGAGCACTGGTTTCTGTGCAGAAAGCAGAACAACTCACTTTAACTGGTCAATTAGGTCTAATGAGTTTTATTGCCCTTGACATCTAACTTACTCCAGCCCCCCTTGTGGAAACAACCCCTAATTACTGTTCATGAGCTCCTGGCCACACTTGTTCCCAGTGGAACCAACCTGGAGCAGCAGAACACAGGTTTTCTTTTTCTTTAAGTTGTCTGCTGTTGTAAAACAAGTCATCCCTTGGGAATAAAAACTCTCCCTCTAGTCTGGTTGCTATCTCCTTTATTTGCCCCATATTCCCAGGGCAAAGCAGCTGAGTGATCAAAAGCTGAACTGCAAGGAGCTGAATTTCACACTGGGTTACAACAGACCCTGGTGGGAGAATGGGCAGGAGAGGGCCGGTTGTGCTCCTGAACTAGTCCCCTCCTCTCCTACTCTCGTATTTGCATCACAGTCTATAAACTCCAGCCCTATTGCTTTTCTTCCAGTAAATTTTTTTTAATACAGCTCGTGAATTATGTATACTCTTGTGAAGTATCAAGAAAGCACTCTTATCTTTATTCCCGACGGTCTAGCACAGTAACCACAACTCCAATAACTTTAACTAGAGGAAGGAACCCAGCTTCTGCTCAAAAGGAAAAAAAAAACATTGAAATCATAAATCTCCAGCACTGGCTGGAGACTCTGTGTGTCCGTGCTCAGCGGTTATATAGGACAGGACTCAGCGCGCAGCAGGTGCGGCTCATTGCTCTACGCTCCCCGTGCGGAATGCGCGTCTCCTCCTTCCAGACTCATAACACCGCTGCATACTGTACATCCCTCTTAAATCCCAGAAACACAGAAACTCCGGGGTGTTTCTGTGAGTCAGTACTGGGTTTCTCTGTTCGAGGTTACAAGCAGAAACAAAAAAGCGCTGAAAGCAGGAAGTTATTTCTGCTCGTAGGCATAAACGTGTAAAAATAACTTTTCCGATTACTAAACCCCTAATAAAATCCATCTAAGTCTCCCTTTCGTTCCCAATGCACATAACTGAATATAAACCAGTCAAGTTCAGGTACTTTTCTGATGTACAGTATCTGAATAGTTCTGGCGCGGCTGTTGTAACAAAGATACTTACGAACTTTTTTTTCATACGAGCTCTTGCCGTTTTTAAAATGAATATTTTTTTGAATTCGCTAAATCACACGAAACACCAGCATCACTTATCATAAGCATCTGACCAATTACATTCCTAAATGTTAAACCCATTTAGCATTTATTTTTAACTTGTTTTTTTTTAAATTACACACCTGTTAACTTAGTCCGGATCGCGGTCACCGAGGACCACTCCTGTCTCCCCAGATGACACTTATTATTTTTAAGATAAACGCGAGATAAACAACGTTTGTTTGAAACCGCTCCACAAATTTTCTCACATGCACGTATTCTCAAATATCACCACAACAAAATCATAAAGTTTGTTTCCACAGACATGACACTATTATGCAATAAACCAATAAATTAATGAACTAGCAGAATCCCAATAAAAACACCCGATCACCTGGCCAGCCCAGCATGTCAATATCATACATTTTTACCAACAAAACCGCAAAAGCAAAAACCAGCATATATATATATATCCCATGTTTTTACCTTATTCTGGAGCATGATATATATCCAAAATAACCCAGACTAGTTTATCTCAAGAGCTAGAGACTAGTAAACGTTACTGATTACGTAATAAATGTTTGAAGAGCGAGCGCCAGAAATAAGGCGATTTGATTGGTAAAAACCGCTGTCATTCTTTGTATTTTCAGCCATTCAGAGCCCTTAGGGGGTGAGACTTCCTCTAGAAGCTTCAGGCTGCATTTTTAGCTGTCAATCATTGACTCAGAAGGGATAATCAATCAGTTTTTTATCAGTTTCTTATCAGTGCTCCTTTTTTTCACACCAGAAGGCAACTCTGAGGTTTTTTTTTCATTGCATAACAGCAGGTAAAGGCTCTCTTGCAGTGTCTTAAGGTTTTTATAGCAATTGCAATGGTTTTTATTCTTATTATTTTCAATATTTTTATGATTTTTTATTATAGGCGTGAAATTTCATTCCAGGTCCAGTCTTCACAAAACATGATGTAGAATTTTTTCTAATTGATCCATTTGTCCCAAATTTTTATCCAAGCTAGTAGCCACCTAGAACAAGGTTTTCAAATCATTCCCAGGCCCTTGACATGCATATAGTTGAAAACTCTGACCTCTGAAGACCAAAAAAAAATGTTCGCCAGCTGTTTTTTTTGTTTTATTTTCATATGTTTGTCTGCTGAGTGGACACATTAAGAAATATAAGAAATTTGACTATTCACACTCAAAGCCAAGGGGGCTAGCTTCAATTTAAGACCTGAACCAGGCTCCTGCTATGTTCTGCTGCAGAGATATAACAAATGTTTAAGGGGGAGGAAATTCCAGGTGGACATTGGCTAAATATGTCACTGGTAGTAAAAGGTTAAGTATTCTTGCCATTTTTAGCATATTGTAAGTGGATTTTTTGCAAACATTTTATTTTTTAAATCACATGAAACACAATCAACCCATTGTAACTTCACATTGATAATTCCTGAGCTTTATAACTGTGTATTATTTCTTTTTACCTTGTTTTAATATTTTTTTTATTATTTGTGCATTTTACAGAGCTTTTTAATATATTGTGAGCATTTTAGTGTCATTTTAAAATAGGACTATCAATGCTCCTGACTTTTAAACCTGTATTTATTCTGACATTATTATCTCCACCTGCAGATGAGGGAGGTATTTGATCTTAAATTTGTTGATTTGGGGGGAAAATATACATTCATTTCCTTGTATGTATCACCAGTGGGAAAATTGGCATTTTTGGATGAATTGCAATCTTTACTGCAAGGCCTTCAGACTGATATAGAAATGACTGGAGATTTAAATGACACATTTGATAAATCAGACAGGAACAGCATAACATCTAAAATGGCAGAACCCTCTAAAGTACTGAAAAAATTCCGGCACATTCATAATAAATACAATTTATTTAATTTAAAGCATAAAATTTGCTTTAAAAAGAAAACCACAATTTGTACGATATCATATTTCAATATCGACGTTCAGATGAAGAATTTGAGAATTTGAATATCAATGGAGAGTACATTGATTTTGGGACAATGTTTGCATCTGAATAATCCTTCCTCCTGGAAAGAAGGAAAAAAAAGTTTTGAGTCTCAGTCTTCAGGATCCCCCCCAAAAAACGTGCAAATTTGTTTCCGGTGTATTTTGGATAAAGATATAACTCTCATAGAAGATACATTTTATCACTTGAATGCAGTCGATACTTTCGACTTTTTATATGATGATAGGACCTACATTTAGGGCTCAGTACTGATAACACTGCTGCTATTGATGGAGTAGAAATAAGTGATGTACTGGCAGTTTTTTTTTTCTGAGGCAAGAAGTCCTAGAACACCTCCTATAAAAATAATAAGATTCAGAGCAAGAAATATTTTTCCGCCTCACCTAATGCTATTGCATTAACGAGGCTGAAGTTGGCTTCTTATTCGCCAGCTGCTGCTTTGCGTTTTTCGTTCAATCTTAAATGCTGCTGCTGTGATGTTATGTCGTCTTTCGCCTGAAGATGGCTCTCTACAGTCATTTTTAAAAATACTTATCCGGATGTATTACTGTACATTTCCTTAGTAAAGGGGAATATGTAAGTAGAGACTGTCCAAATTGCATTTTTGTATGAAACACATTTCAGAAACACAACTCACAATAAAACAAACTGGCATGTTATACCACGAGTAAATAAGACAAAGGCAAAACGTAAATTCACTGGCACTTTCTGCATATTTTCCACGACCTTGCCTTCTGATCATAAAAAGTCTCAAACTCTTGCATTTTACAAGAAATTTTAATATAGCAGTTTTAAATGGGACATTTAGAACATGGCATATGAGACTATATGGTTATTGAGGATGAGCAGAGGGTGATCGAACCTACCTCCTGGTTATAAAAATGTCTAAAAATTCTGACACAGATGTGTGAGAGACAATGGAAAAGACTATCAAAATCCTGAACTTCAGGACATTGTACTGTACCGTTTTTTAAATACGACCCTCTGAACATGGCATGAGAGAATACATTGTCAAATGGTAAATGCAATGTTTGCTATATTGCTAGGGCCCTCCCTCCTGATTTTAAAATCGTCTCATATTTCTGACATCAAGGTGTGAGACACAATATAACAGACTGTCAAAATCCTGAACTTCAGGACATTTTATGATACCATTTTAAAAATATGACCCTCTGAGCATGGCATGTGAGAAAATGGCATGTGAGAATGCATTGGGAAAAGGTGAATGCAATTTCTGCTGAATTGCTATGGCCCTCCCTCCTGATTACAAACTCGTCTCACAATTCTGACACTGAGGTGTGAGACACAATGTAACAGACACTATTAAATTGTGAAGTACAAGAGATTATACTGTTACGTTTTTTTTTAATATTGACCCTCTGGCATGTGAGGACTTGTAGTCAACAAAATAGCACACATTCTGCCAATTTGCTTTGTCCCTCCTTCCTCGTTACCAAAACATCTTAGTATACCGACACTAAGGTAAATGTCTCTAAATCCAGAAGTTAAGTTGTCAAAGTATATCGGAGTCAACCGATATTGATCAGGTTCTGCTGATGCCGAGCCCGCAGCCTTCACCATAAGGTCCAATTCCCCAAGCCTACTGACCTTATATGTCCATCCCTTCTCGTCAAAATTCGTATTTTCACAGGGTACCCTTCAGAAATTGCAGTATAGAATGAAAAAACTCCAATAGATCTCGGCCGCTGTTGGCGATTTTCCTTTAAAAACAAATGATTCTCCAGAAATTTTACGGAGTGTATCACTTACACCGAGACCGAGAAGTGTTAAGCTGTACATGAGTCTTTGTGGCTCGGTTGTTAACCAAAAGGGTGGTGGTTTGAGACCATCCAGGGATGCTATGAGCCTTTTAATGAACACACCCTCTTCACTTCATTTCTCCACGGCCAGTCTTGTACCGCAATCAAATACAGAGCCCGTAGGGGGCAGTAAGCCCGCATATATAGCTCACTGTGTATATAATGAAGAAGCGGAGGTTAGTTTCTCATCTGCATGTTGCAGAGCCTTACGCAACTCGTACCAACAGCTGGGGTTTGATCCCTGCACGGGCTATTAGTTGAAAGACCATTGTAAATGATGTGTAACAGCTTTATCCAGCTGGCTTTTATGTTTCATACTAAATTGCTATCTTGAAACCAAAATAATTAGAAATATGGAACACAACCGTTGTTCCCCAAGAAGGAAAGCTGTTTTACACTGACGTCACTCCTTTTTATTTAATCCAGATTTTAAAGACAACTCCGCCCTCAAAGGAAATCAAAGGAAAATGTTGTATTAGCACGAGCTGCACAGGCTCTGAATCAGACCATTTCAATTAGTCTGATCAGTGCAGGACAAGTTAATGTAGAATTATTGCTTTGTCTATCTCTTTTTTGTATATAAATGAATGTCTCTGAAAACTTAATGTTAGTTTTTAATTTAGTTTTAGTTTTACGATGTAGGTCATGCGTTGACATATGCACAAACACACGAAATGTCTCATTCCTGATTCAGCTCATGCTCCATAGGAGAGAAAAGATTCCTCCTGTTTCTCGTACAACCATATCAGAACAGAAGCCCGTGTCACCCAGCTCTGATTCAAGATTGAGTCGCATCTTCAACATTTTGTTTTTGTTTCTGATCATTATTTTCTTTAGTTATGATCAATATTGAACTTTTTCTAAATGAAACAAAAATAATCAAACATGCAGGTAGAATTTTTTAAAAGTATTAGGAGTTGAAAGGGCGCTCCTTCGGAATAGTCGTCAGAAAATGTGAGAAAAGGAAGGTTACGTAAACTCTCACACACAGCATTAAAGATTGGAATCTGATCATAAAAAACTAGCTGTCTCCCCGTCGGTAATCAAACCCCAGTTTCCCGCGTGACAGGCAGGGACACAAACAACTTTACTAACTAGGAGCGCTTGCTAGCTATTAGGAGGCATTTACTCTTAAGTATGTTACTGTTTTGGGTTTCGACTTTAATTTTCCCTATACCAGTTTTTTACAAAAGTAAAGGCACACGGCACATGTGTGGCACATCACGTCCGTGTTTAGTGACAACTACCTCAGAGATTGTAAGCTGGGTAGTTTCAGATCACTTTTTTTAAAGGTTCAAGCAAACCCGAATACCTTTGCAAGAGACATTTCAGAATCGCAGTCAAATCCAGTACGATTGCTGGATCCTTCGAATTCGACTGAACTATAGCACAGATCTGCAGTCCACGATTAGAATACTGTAGCTGTGTTGTATAAGCTATACCACCCAAAATAGTTCTAAAACAGGAGATGCATCCTTGTTTAAGAATGTGGTATAAAGTGAAATGGTCTGGGAAGAGTCCTACGTTTGAACAGTTCAAAATAGACGTAAAGGGGTATTTACGGACTCTTTCGAAATGTAAGAACAAGCTGTGCGGACCTTATCTTTATTTACCTTGTGTAATCGTTTTTCATAAAGTGTAATTGTATTATAGCATGTGCCCCTGACGATTTTCTTGATACGTTATATGTGCTCTTGTTTGTATTGTATGTAGTTTTGTTGTTCAAATAAAACGTAAAAGACACAACTTTCCGGATGCGGCTGCTGTAAAAATAAAATGACATCAAGGGTGCTGTACGCAAAGGTCTGAAACCTGCTCCACAGCAGATCTTTATCCAGAGGTGTTAAAGAAGTCGAGATCTCGCCATGAGAGGGGAAGCATCTCAGAAAAAGCAGGTGCAGTCGGTTCCACGGTCATAACGCCACTAAGTCGGGCGACAAGAGCAAAACCCACCCGACCTCCTCCGAGCAAGTAATGAGACAAAGAGACAATGCACAGCGGGTAGCGTGGCCGAGCGGTCTAAGTCGATGGATTAAAGCTCTAGTCTCTTCGGGGGCGTGGGTTTGAATCCCACCGCTGCCAGGTGCTTCTGTCGGGACCCCCTTTCAGCTGACTTCAGACGAAAGGGAGGGAACCGCTTTTTGGCAGTCTCTCGAGAAACTAAGCAAAGTGTTTAAAGATACTTTCTCAGCTTGACATCAAGGCACAAAACAAAAACCTTCTTGCGTCCTCTCAACCCAAAAGCGCTTTGCCACTTTTTGCGTTATGCAGGGAACGACATCTGCCCAGATCACTTTTGTGTCAATGCAAATCGTAGTGTGCCCTCCGTTTTAATGTTGGCTGTGCTGGCGTGCCGCTTCTGTCTGTGAAACTTGAATGTTCTGCTTCTTCACACCAAATCGTTGGCGGGGGTTGAGCTTGTTAAATCTTTGCGCATAGCGCTCCTTTGGAAGTACTTTGTCCAAGTTCAAAAGCGATCGTGGGATTTACTTCATGCGTTCAAGAAGCATGCCTCGCACGACAGATTTAAATGGGGAATGGAGCCTGCTTCTTGCTGTTTTTCCTGTGGTTGCAGTTACAAAGTTGATCGTGCTTTCACATTCTGTTAACAGTATTCACTGGCTGAGCTTTATCAGTTGGTTCCTAAAGGAATCTCTGCTTCGGTTCCAGAACAGTCATCTGTAGTGTGTTTTTTTCCGTGCCCATGGCAGTCTTTTAGAGCTGGTAGTAATGGCGGCGAAGTTAATTTTTTATCCTCTTTAAAAGAATAAGGATGGGCTGGGGTGAGCTGCATTTACCACTCTTTCAGCTAAACGCCGAACTCGCGAACTGATTACACTGCAGAGCCACAGGCTCCTCGCTTTTCTCCATTCTCTGGGTTAGGGTGAAAAAAAAACACTGCTGGTATTAGCTGGCCTGCTGGGAGTACCTCTTCTTCACTGATAAGCAAGATTTGTGTTTCATCTTTCGCAAGCTGTATAGATTTCTTTCAAAACAAGTTGTTCCAGAAAGGAAACGAACACTTGCATTCACCTGAATTAAAAGGCATGGGATTTGCCCATAAGGATAAATTCTGTACAGTAAGACAGGAAGAAAGGCACCGCTGGGAATCGGACCCAGGATCTCCTGTTTACTAGACAGGCGCTTTAGCCAACTAAGCCACGGCGCCAGCAAAGTGCCATCCTTTGAAAGCCACTTGGACACGTCTCAACTGCTCTGAGACATCTGCGTTCGGGGTGCACCGAGCCTGCTCGCCTTGCAAGTTGCCTCATTTACGTGCGATAGCTCCAGCACTAAGAGAAAGGATGATAAATAGCTTTTATCTGGCACTTTTCATGTCAGAGGATCTCAATCTGCTTTCCGTGTACAAGAGGATGTGCAAATCATGTAGCTAAAGACGTAGACGACAGTGCTCCGCTGAAATCTTGATCTCACAACCCTCGGCATGACTCCGCTGTGTTCTGCTTTAGACAAAGGGGGGAAAAGACTTCTTTCATCACACGTTTTGCACAGTTTACGGTGTTTGCAGTGCTCTTTCTTAAATGAAAACCAGGAATCGGCACCATATGAGGTGAGACTAGATAATATTGGAACAAGTAGCCTCGCCATTCCATGCGTGACGTGAGCAAAGTGTAATTCCTGTCTTTATAGTGTGCTTGTTAGAGACTTAGCTGGCACCCAGAGCGCTTTAAATCCAGGAGTCAGCAGCCCAAGATAAGAGAGCTTCCTTCGTCTACAGATGCAGCCATTCAAAATGCGTGAGGTATTTCGCGGCATACCCCGGTGGGCGTGTCGCAGTTTCACGCGGTATGACGCAGTTTACGTGGTGTCACGTGGTTAACTATCCGGCGTTGCCTTGTAAAACCGCCAGGGGGAGCTTAACCTCTCATGTACAGCATTTGAGCCTTTAATTTTGAACTGTGTATTACAGCACGTTAATCATCAGTCATTAAAATGTTGGTATATTTTATGAAAGCAAGATTGCTCAGTTGGACAAAAGTACACAACCTACCTTTATCAGAAATATTTATGCATCAAAGCCTTTACTGAAGATATTACTAATAGTATTAATAATGGATGACTTTGGACAAGCTGTATACTCAAAGTATAATTTCTTTAGCACATTTGTACAAGCACTTGGAATCTGTCCAAGCCATACTTTGTCAGGCATTTTGTTTTACTTCAACGGGCATAAAAACTTCCTTGCTTTTAACAGGGCGTTTCATAATTTCTAACTACGAAAATGATTTAAAATGCGACACCTATCATTCAACTAGAGCTTAAAATATCACAAGGATCCTCAAGAGCACAGCAAAGAGTGTTTTAAAAGACACTTGTATTTATCAACGCTTTCTTTTCCGTATACCAGATTTTATGGAACCACTTCAGAGGGGTGTCAGCCAGTCAGATTCCAGGAATCGGCACTTTAAAGGAAAAATACACACCGGTATTCCATTTCTCCCTAACGATTTTAAGCATCGAAGTATTTAACTAGCATGTGAAATAGCGTGTGAAAAAGTGGTAGTTTTAAGCTTTTCTGCTAATATAATATGGAATCGCGTATCTAAAGAATTTAATAACGGTATTCGTGTGCTGCGACAGGGCTGTGTAGGGCTGTTTTGCCTGCCTGTTCATGTGAGCTGTCTTGTAGCCGACTGGTCTAGGTGCGTGACTACCAACTGGCAGGTTGTGTGTTTGAATTCAGCTGGTGCTGGGCTTTTCTGTTAACAAACATTTCTTCGAAAAAATAGAATAGCGATATTATGGACAATCAATTGACTTTTATATTTGAAAATATCGCAACATGATCGATATTTGCGATATTTTGAACATATCTTCCCTTCTGACAGCGGTTCCTGCTTCTATTGTGTGTGTGTGTGCAACAGAGTAAATTTTTATGGAGAAATGGAGGCTGGACAGTATGCGTTACAATATAAACATTTATATTGATTTAAATCGTGTTCTGATTTAAATCGCAAACGCGTGTTTAATTATGTGTTTTTTAATCATAATCAGGCTAATGCATTTCTACATTTTCTGTATGAACCAGCTTAGAGGTTCATACAGAAAGACAGCTTGTGTTTAAATTGAGTGTAAGGTAATTTATGCTTCTAAAGTCATGGTCAGCATTTATTATTGTACTGTGCTGTAAACTTTTTCTGTGCCTAGTCACATTATTTTATAGCGTTTTTATTGCGTTATTAAATCCGGTGGCGCTGTGTGTTAGTTTCCTGACTCCCATTATTTAAACTGCGACACTGATCATTCATCTCTAAATAAACTTTATTTTATATAGCGTTTTAAGCGAATAGGTAATTAGATTGCTCATAAACCTAATCACTTTTTCTACATAAACACAGCGTGATTGCTCTCTGAAAATGCTTTTCCTTTATTTTTAAAGTAGGCTCAGATTTCAACTATAGATCGTATTATTATAAACTTTCTTGGAAAAATGTATTTTATGTAAACCATGTTTGCTATTAATTCATTTAGGGCTAAAATACGTTCAGTGTCTTCCAATCGAGTCGAGTTGACATTGGAAGCCTGCCACACCCGGACTGTTAAACCAACGCATTACCACGTCGGCAGTATTGGCTTTAGTATTCCCCCCCTCTCCCCTCAATTCAATTCAAGGTGTTTTATTTGCATGACAGATGGGTACAAGCAGTGTTGGGTATGTATATTGTAACGCTTACGGCAGACAGGCACTGTGTAAGAGCCGGCGCA
Organism: Atractosteus spatula; assembly: GCF_055471065.1. Classification (NCBI taxonomy): domain Eukaryota; kingdom Metazoa; phylum Chordata; class Actinopteri; order Semionotiformes; family Lepisosteidae; genus Atractosteus; species Atractosteus spatula. The sequence goes on from NW_028296612.1 coordinate 471,971, forward strand.
CCAGAGCAGCGCACCGAGGGAGCGTCTGCATTTATAACTTAGTTTTTAAAATTAGTCAAGCAATATGAAGCATCTCCTTTTACTTAGTGCCTGAGCATAAAAAGAATAGGAGCATACTGCAACGCGTGTGAAGTCCATAAACAATATTAATTTTGGAACTTAAACATACAGTATATGGCTGGTCTCGGTACTTTAAAGAAAACATACACACCAGTATTCCATTTCTCCCTAAACATTTTAAGCATCGAAGTCTTTAACTAATGCGATACCGGAGTCAACAAGCATACTTTTAGAATTTGATTAAAAGGGAATATAATATGGAATCGCGTATCTCAAGAATTTAAAGACCAGACAATCGCAAGCGCATTTTCAATAAAATTATTTTATTCATTCAGCAGTTTGTGAGAGGGACATCCAGCAGGGAGAGACACACACACCGGTTTTCATTGACAAAATTGTTTTTTTTCAATTCCTCTTGTCTAACAGGAATGTTTTGTTTGTGGACAGACTGTTAGACAAGAGGAAAAGACCGCCTCCTGCTACGAAGCATTTCGTTGATCCGATCACGAATTCTTTTCCAGTCGTACGCAGCAAGGGTTGAGAATCTCCGATTCACCATCGTACTAATGGTTTCCTGGAGATTGCAAGGCAAGGCACTTTTGCCTCTGGACCCATCGAAATTTACAGACGTGGTCCACCCCCAGTAAATTTCAAAAGTCACAAGATTTCGAAACACGAGGGCGGCGTAGCGGTCGGCTCTTGCTTTCCCGTCTATGCCGATGCACTGCAAGTACAACCCCCCCTCCATCTCCTGGGTGATGGGTAGCAGTTGGACATCTGGGAGAATTATTCGTCCCACTGGCGTCTGTGAATTCCGCTGTGCTTCCTGGGGGGAGATAGGCGGCGGGGACAGCATCAACAGATTCCTGCGCGGTGGTGAACTGAGAGGCCGGGATGGAGTGTCCTGAGGCGGTGTGTGCTCTGCGGGGGGCAGAGCTTCCGCCAGGCATTGCAACCTACGCGGCGGGGAGAGGCACTTTTCGGGAGACAGCTGCTCAACTGTTTGACTGCTGGAACATACTGTCTCCTTCCTCTGCATTTTCAGGAGTGTCTCTAGCCTCCCAATCCTCCCCAGTAATGCATCGTACTGCTCCCGCTGCAGCCGAAATGTCTCCATACAGGTGCTGCTTCTACAGGTTGGCACCCTGGCCAGTGGCCGAGAGCAGAGACCCACGGCCTGTGGCAAAATAACATAATTCATGTAAGAAATAAAGTCACACAGTAGTATTCATCAGTCGCGGAACAGACGTCAAAATAAACTTTTCTTTTTTTCCGTCTTACCGCTTTCTTTTTTACTGTCCTGGTGGTAGATCGTTTTGCCCGTGCGGTGTTTTCTTGAAGAACAGGCTACGAAGAAATAATTATAATTGAATTTAAAATTCAAAACGGCAATAATACCTTGTAATATGCGCTGTAATCGCGTATTTCAGATGAAGTCTGCTGTATTTGCTTACCCTTCGCTCTTTGGAAGCTGGGGCGGCAGAAGCACCCCGTCTCTTCCCGTAAAAGGTCTTGGTCTCCATACTGTACTATGGTCGCTGTAGTGCAGGTTCGCAGTTTTTTTTTTGTGATGGGAGCTCACCCAATCCCTTGGTGTCTTTATACTATATTCACATGTACGGCTAGAGTGTGTTCATTGTCTTCCAATGAAAGGCGGGTGCCTTTTGCCGAAGTCGGGAGACATTGGAGGCTTGCCACACCCGGACTGTTAAACCAACGCATTAGCACGTCAAAGCGCATTGAGGACCCGGGCGCAATAGTTGTTTTGTCCCTTGATTTACTGATCTGCATTAATTAAATCTTGTCAGTCAGGTCTTTTTTTCTCTATTTCAATTGTCGTTTACACATGCACGACTTTAAAAGCTAGCAAGACAGGTTTCGATTCACATTAGCTGGTGAGCCTTGTTAAAAAAACTAATGATAATGTAACATGCCACTGTTTGTTCATGAACAAAGTTATACTGAGATTTCCTTAGATACGCGATTAAAAAATAAATAAAAATTTGAATCTCCTGTGGAACACATTCCATAAGAATCAGCGGTTCTACAATATATATCGCCTTTAAAGGTGGCTTCTTAAAACGCTTTACGGGATAAAAACAACCAGAACAGCAGCAACAACAATATTGTATTTCATTGCACTTTGAAAACCAAGTAATAACTTAACTCAGTACGTGCAAACGTTTTGTATGTTGCTGTCGTGAATGCCTGCGTACCCATAAGTATCTTATTTGCCTTGAGTCCTGTCTACAGTATATTTGTCCCCCTACCCCCTCTCTCCCTCAATTCAATTCAATTCAAGGTGTTTTATTTGCATGACAGATGGGTACAATTCTTGTTGGGAATGTATACAGTACTTTGATATTTACACCCGGCGCGGCACCGAGGGAGCGTCTGCATTTATAACTTAGTTTTTAAAATTAGTCAAGCAATATGAAGCATCTCCTTTAACTTTTAAGTTCTTAAATTCTTAAAAATTCTTTAGATATTCTTTAGATTCTTCAGATACGCGATTCCATATTATATTCCCTTTTAATCAAATTCTAAAAGTATGCTTGTTGACTCCGGTATCACGTTAGTTAAAGACTTCGAAGCTTACAATGTTTAGGGAGAAATGGAATACTGGTGTGTATTTTTTTCTTTAAAGTACCAAGACCAGCTATATACTGTATGTTTATGTTCCAAAATTAATATCGTTTATGGCCTTCACACGTGTTACAGTATGCTTCTATTCTTTTTATGCTCAGCTACTAAGATTTCCCTTCAGTGGTAAAATTCAATATCTACAACGGGCACAGTAAAGACGTTTACAGTAAGTCTTTCTACGACAGACCAACGGACCACGAGTGCCCCTGTCGGTCAACCAATCACGCACCGCGGTATTTTGCGTCATCGCGCGTCACGATGCACGACGCCGTAGCCAATTACCTGCGGTACGTGTCTGTACCGCGCACTTTGAATGGCTGCATCTGTTTTTTGCGTGAAGGGGGGAAACCATGCGTGTGCTGCAAACGATCTTAGTATCGAAGTGCCGTCCCACATAACCGATCCGAACAATCTGCTTTACAGAGGAGCACTGCCGGAGCTTATCGTTGGCAAACTGAAGACCAGGCCGACCTCTTCTGTGACTCTTGAACACTGAATCTCAAGGTTGTGAATTCAAGCTCCACGCTGGCGGGAAATTCCATAGGTAATGATCAAATTCACTTGCATGCTAATCAAAAGAAATATTAAGAAACTTTTCCTGATACCAGTTTCATAGTGACTTTGTAGGTGACATGTTCTTTATGAGAATAATGTTTCGTATGCGATCAATAACAGCACCAGAAAAAAATACCGGAAAGAAATTATCTGTCACTAAGGAAATTCATTAAATGAAGCCAAGACATAATCAGAAAATCGATATCAAGGAAATGTTAATCACTTTACATGTTCTTTAGCGTTTTTATATATACATACTGATAGACATTCAAGGCGTTCTAGTCGCTGTACTCTAAATGAAATCACAGTACAGTACAGGACATGCAGTGAGGAGCTCACGCAACGAATACTCTTGAACGCAACAAAAGTAATGGCACACGGCACACGGCACATCACGTCCTAGTTTAGTGACAACTACCTCAGAGATTGAAAGTTGGGTAGTTTCAGATCACTTTCGATCTTAGTATCGAAGTGCCGTCTCCCACATAACCGATCCACAGAAGAACTGTATCCAGAGGTGTTAAAGAAGTCGAGATCTCACCATGAGAGGGGAAGCATCTCAGAAAAAGCAGGTGCAGTCGGTTCCATAGTCATAACGCCACTGTCGGACAAGAGCAAAAGCCACCCGGCTTCCTCCGGGAAAGTAATGAGACAAAGAGACAGGGCATAGTGGGTAGTGTGGCTGAGTGGTCTAAGGTGCTGGATTAAGGCTCCAGTCTCATTGGAGGTGTGGGTTTGAATTCCACTGCTGCTAGGAGTTTCTGTGTTACAACCACCAAGTGGAGCAATGTGTTAAAAGCTACTTTATCAGCTTAACATCAAAGCAGGGAGAAAAAAGTGTTTCTTCTTCTCAACACAAATTCTTGTTTCCACCTTCAGCAGGGAAGTTTGTCTACCAAGATCACTTTTGAGTCAGTGCAAATCACAGTGCGCCCTCAATTTTAATGTCGGTTGTGCTCCTTTTATCTGTGAAACGTTAATGTTCTGCATTTTCAAGTCGAGTCATCCTCAGGGGTAGAGCTGATTAAGTCTTTCCGCATAGCGCTCCATCAGAAATAACTTGTCTAAGTTCCAAAGAGATTGTGGGTTTCACTTCAAGCAATCACAAAGCATACCTCACATGTCAGATCTAAATGGGGAATTTGTTGGTTACAAAGCTGAACGTTTTTCCATGTTCTGCTAGAGTATCCACTGGCTTGCCTTTATCAGCTGTCTTGGAAAGATAAGCTGTGCTTCGTCTCAGGAAAAATCATTAGTACTGTCATTTTATTCTGTGCATATGGCCGATATTTAAAGTATATAAAAATCACGAGTTCATAGATTTATCCAAATATCAACGGCACCTTGTAAACCTGTGATAAGAATTCCTTCAATCCAATGGTTTCACTCCAGGGAAAAGGCAGGGAAACATAGAGAATTCTTATTTAAAGACAACATCCGTATTGGATTGCATGTCAGCAGGCATCACTCAGAATTCCTAATATGATTTTGAATTCAGTTTTGCAGTTCTTTAGTGTTTAACTACTTTCAGAGAGTCCTTTATTGACCTTGCTGAAGCAGAGAAGCGACATAATCACAAATGTGACCAGTGTTTCTGCTGTTTCTGGTTAATAATGATTATTATTTTGTATTTTGATTAGTATTTTTCGTAGCGTTCTTCCTCAGCTTTTAAGTTATTTGGTGAGCAAGAACCACTGAGAACGAGTCTGAATCAATCAAGAACACATACGGTACTGCTGTCCTGTGTACAACTGCTTCTTCCTAATTGAGCTTTTCAGTGTTGAAGAAGACGTTTCCAATTTCGATTGCTGGTTTCAGAGGATGTGCTACAAGATCACAGATTCATTTGAAAAGATTTGGAGATACATTGGCTGGGATTCAAACCTGGCTCAATTGCATGAAGGCACCTATACTCAGCAACGAGAGGAAAGGAGAAGGGGCCAGAGGTAGTGTGGCTGAATGGTCTAATATGCTGGATTTTAGGCTCCACTCTCTCAGGGGCGTGGGTTTAAATCCCACTACTGCCCAATGTTTTAAGACCTTACTTCCTGTGATTTGTAATGTGGTCAGTAAAAGCACTTTATGTAAGTATCTCTTATGTCAGCGCTACAAGTCACTTACTGCTCCACAGGTCCGGGGTTCAATCCCTGGCATCTTCAGGTGTTTTATATTACTGTACTCACATCGCAATCTTCTGTTGAGTGAGAACTCTTTGCTCGTGTTCATAGAGAGCCAGGTTTACCTTTTGAATCTCACCCGGGATTTCCTGAGAGATCATTCAGCGAGCGAGTCCTCCCTCTGGACTCGGCACTGAGCTGAAAGCTGCACGAATTCCTCACTGTGTGTCCTGTACTGTTACAGGTGGTCCAGCATAAATGTGCAGCACAGTGACATGAACACCTTCAACTTTTTCTGTATGTGAAGGAAAATGCAAAAGAGTATGAAAAGTATTGATTGTATAAAATATCCATGGTATAACTCGAGAAAAAACTGAAGCCCAAAACAACGACTTTTGATGATTACAAGAAATTCAAGAAACACAACCGTCCGCAGATGGATTTGGACCCTGAACTCTTAAGTTAAAAGAACAAAAGCGAAGTAAACTCTCTTCATTGTCTTATAGTTTGTGAAACAAAACAATTTCTTACTTTCTTAATAATTTCTTACGATTTATATAATTTTAACAGAATCACAATTACAAACATTTGGGGTTAAACTGTTATTCACATACTCTAACGAAGAGAAACGTTATTGTCTTCCGGTGTGTGAGCCCATTTCTCAAAAAATAAAAAAATAAGTTATATAAATTTAATTTTTCTATTTTTTAGGCTTGCATAGTCTTATTCATATTTCAGTTAAACCTTTTCTTCTGTAGTAATTTCATTTAATATTAAAATTAGTCCTGATTTACAATTTTTGGACATGGTTCATCTTAAAGAATTTTGTAATAAGTTTCAGTTTAGGAAAATCGTGCCCAGAAGCTACCAAAACTGGTAATGTTCACATAATGTGTAATGCAATAGCAGCAGTTGGGGTGGGACAAAAAAGGCATTTCTTGGTATGAATCCTAAAATTTCATAGATGGCGTTCTAGGACTTCCAGCTTCAGATGAAGCTGTCAATACATCATAGATTTGTACTCAATCAATATCAGCAGTGTTATCACTACCGAATGCTAAATATAGATCCTGGCAATACTTCATGAGTTGTTCGTTAGAAAATTGTTTATATTTTTTTAACATATTTTCCATACCAGACAAAAAGTCGAAAGTTTCAATTTCATGCAACTGATGAAATCTCTCTTCGATGGAAGTTATAAGTACAGTACATCCAAAATACTGCGGAATCAATCAAATTTACATGTTTCTTGTGGATCCAGAAGATCATTATGAGACTCAAAACATGCCTGTCTTTTCTTTTTTCGAGGACGAAGGAGTAGCAGCAGGAGTAGCAGTAATGGCAAGAACGTGTTTAGAGTTCAGCACTTCTCATTTTTAAAGCAGAGCCTCGACTCAGAAAGCAACGCCCGCGATAACAGAAATTGCAGAATTGGTCTGTTCATGCTGCCTACACGCTTTGAATTGCTGGCATTTTCTGCAAGTTCCTTTTTGAGGGTTCATGAAATTCCTCACATTTGAGCCAACACTAAAATATTTCATTCGGGGTCGCCTAATTCATAGTGCAAACCGAATCTACAGGGGAATGCTGTGGCACATGAAGCCGTTTGTTATTCTGTTGTGAGGTGTGAGGGGCGGAATGCAAATCGAGTTGGTGAATAGAAAATGAAACAGGAGTCACTTCTTGAGCTACGAATTCCAAAAAGTATGAAAACCTGTGCATTTTAACAGTGCAGAATACTCACAAATTGCACTGAGTTGCTTGCTTTCTTCTGCTGCTTTTATATTTCAGTCATTCACTGTCAGCTAGCACTGGAACAATTCAAGAGAGGTAAAAACAGAAGCGGTCAGGAGTGGGATTTGAACCCACGCCTCCGTTTGGAGACCAGAACACCCAAGCCAGCTGGAAAGACACACATCCTTGAGTCTGGCGCCTTAGACCACTCGGCCACCCTGACAAGCGAAAGCAAGTTGTGTGCTGAATGCACCAGTAGTTGACTAAACTGAGTTTCTTCCCTGAAATTATTTGCTTGCGAAGAGCCAAGTTGCCTTGAATGGATCTTGGAAATCAAATATACGGATGGATTGTTATTCGGTTGTGAGTTTTGAGGGGCGTATTATAAATTGAGTTGGTGAAAAGGCGCTTTTTGTTAGTCTGTCGGGAGGCTGCACAAGGTGTTTAGAGGGAGAACTTCTATAAGGCAGGCTCTCTATGTTTAACATCAAGGCAGATTTTTTTTTTCTCAATGGAAATGCTCTTTGGCGCTTTCAGCTTTACGTAGGGAACAACGTCTGCCGAGATCACTTTTGAGCCAGTGCAAATGGTAATGTGCCACCAAGTACATTTAATATTGGCTGTGGTAGCGAGCTGCTTTTGTTTGTGAAGCTTTTACTTCTTTAAGCTGAATCATCAGCAGGAGTAGCTTATTAAAACTTTGCTCATAGCGCTCCATCAGAAATACCTTATCCATGTTCAAAAGAGATCAGGGGATTTACTTCATGCTTTCACATAGCATACCTTACACGAAAGATTTAAATGGGGAATTGATTGTGCTTCTTGATGTTGTTCCTGTGGTTGCCTTGGTTACAATGGTGAACGTTCTTCCACGTTCTGCTAGAGTATCCTCTGGGTGGGCTTTATCAATTGGCTCGGATAGGTCATCAGTGCTCCGTCTCCAGAAAAATACTCAGCACTGTCTTTTTTCTGTGCACATGACCATCTTTTAAAACATATAAAATCAAGAGTTCATTGATTTCTCCAAATAAAAACAATACATTTTAACCCAGTGGTTAGTATTCCTCCAATCCAATAGTTTTACTCCAAGTAAAAAGCAGCGCAATATATAGAGAGATGATATTCAAACATTTCAACGTTCTTATTGGATTGCCTGTACAGATGCAGCCATTCAAAGTGCGCGTTACAGACACGTACCGCAGGTGACGTCGCTCAGTATGACGCAAGATGACGCGTGGCACCGCAGTACGTGATTGGTTGACCGACAGGGGCACTCGTGGTCCGTTGGTCTGTCGTAGAAAGACTTACAGTAAACGTCTTTGCTGTGCCCGTTGTAGGTATTGAATTTTACCACTGAAGGGAAATCTTAGTAGCTGAGCATAAAAAGAATAGGAGCATACTGTAACGCGTGTGAAGGCCATACACGATATTAATTTTGGAACATAAACATACAGTGTATAGCTGGTCTTGGTACTTTAAAGAAAAAAATACACACCAGTATTCCATTTCTCCCTAAACATTTTAAGCTTCGAAGTCTTTAACTAACGCGATACCGGAGTCAACAAGCATACTTTTAGAATTTGATTAAAAGGGAATATAATATGGAATCGCGTATCTAAAGAATTTAATAACGGTATTCGTGTGCTGCGACAGGGCTGTGTAGGGCTGTTTCGCCTGCCTGTTCATGTGAGCTGTCTTGTAGCCGACTGGTCTAGGTGCGTGACTACTAGCTGATAGGTTGTGTGTTCGAATCCAGCTGGTGCCGGGCTTCCCTTTTAACAAACATTTCTTCGAAAAAATAGAATAGCGATATTATGGACAATCAATTGACTTTTATATTTCAAAATATCGCAACATGATCGATATTTGCGATATTTTGAACATACCTTCCCTTTTGACAGCGGTGCCTGCTTCTATTGTGTGTGTGTGTGCAACAGAGTAAATTTTTAATAGCGTTTTAAGCGAATAGGTAATTAGATTGCTCATAAACCTAATCGCTTTTTCTACATAAACACAGCATGATTGCTCTCTGAAAATGCTTTTCCTTTATTTTTAAAGTAGGGTCAGATTTCAACTATAGATCGTATTATTATAAACTTTCTTGGAAAAATGTATTTTATGTAAACCATGTTTGCTATTAATTCATTTAGGGCTAAAATACGTTCATTGTCTTCCAATCGAGTCGAGTTGACATTGGAAGCCTGCCACACCCGGACTGTTAAACCAACGCATTAGCACGTCAAAGCCCATTGAGGGTATTGAGCCAGTATTGGCTTTAGTATTCCCCCCCTCTCCCCTCAATTCAATTCAATTCAAGGTGTTTTATTTGCATGACAGATGGGTACAAGCAGTGTTGGGTATGTATATTGTAACGCTTACGGCAGACAGGCACTGTGTAAGAGCCGGCGCACCAGAGCAGCGCACCGAGGGAGTGTCTGCATTTATAACTTGGTTTTTAAAATTAGTCAAGCAATATGAAGCATCTTCTTTTACTTTTAAGTCCCTTAAATACATTGAACACAGCTTTCTCACCACTTAAGATTGCTCTTGATACCATCCTTACACAAAGCAGAAGGGAGATCTTAGTGCCTGAGCATAAAAAGAATAGGAGCATACTGCAACGCGTGTGAAGTCCATAAACGATATTAATTTTGGAACTTAAACATACAGTATATGGCTGGTCTCGGTACTTTAAAGAAAACATACACACCAGTATTCCATTTCTCCCTAAACATTTTAAGCATCGAAGTCTTTAACTAACGCGATACCGGAGTCAACAAGCATACTTTTAGAATTTGATTAAAAGGGAATATAATATGGAATCGCGTATCTCAAGAAATTAATATGCAATAACTGAGTCAAGGGACTCAGAGGATCCAAGGCTAGACTGAGTATAATAGGCTTCGGGCTTCTATTGTGACATCTACTGTAAATTACAGAAATGTTTAAAGTAAACAAAATAAAGTAACTAAAATGTGGTCTGAAATCACCCCTTTAGACACCCCTTTTACTTCACTGGTGTCAGATATGAAAGGCAATAGTCTCCCGTTCTGTCTGCTGTGTGTTGCAGCAGAGGGACTCCCTGCAGCTGAAAGGGGCAGAGTAACTTGCATGCCCTCTTACTAGAGTGTACAGTTTACACATGCACGACTTTAAAAGCTAGCAAGACAGGTTTCGATTCACATTAGCTGGCGAGCCTTGTTAAAAAAACGAATGATAATGTAACATGCCACTGTTCATGAACAAAGTTATACTGAGATTTCCTAAGATACGCGATTAAAAAATAAATAAATAAAAATTTGAATCTCCTGCGGAACACATTCCATAAGAATCAGTGGTTTTACAGTATATATCGCCTTTAAAGGTGGCTTCTCAAAACGCTTTACGGGATAAAAACAACCAGAACAGCAGCAACAACAATATTGTATTTCGTTGCACTTTGAAAACCAAGTAATAACTTAACTATACAGTACGTGCAAACGTTTCGTATGTTGCTGTCGTGAATGCCTGCGTACCCATAAGTATCTTATTTGCCTTGAGTCTGTCTACAGTATCTCTGTCCCACTACCCCCATCTCTCCCTCAATTCAATTCAAGGTGTTTTATTTGCATGACAGATGGGTACAATTCTTGTTGGGAATGTATACTTTGATATTTACACCCGGCGCGGCACCGAGGGAGCGTCTGCATTTATAACTTGGTTTTTAAAATTAGTCAAGCAATATGAAGCATCTTCTTTTACTTTTGAGTCCCTTAAATACATTGAACACAGCTTTCTCACCATCCTTACACAAAGCAGAAACTGTCCGATGACTCACAGTACAAGTGGAAAGATTACAGATTTTAATCGTCTTTAATTTTGTCTTTAATTTTGCCTGTGGAGTGTATCTTATTAAGCTCTAAATTGCATTTTAAGCGCGGTTTTTTACTTTTTTTTCAATTGCAATTTGGGCGCGGACAGCACATACAAGGGTTAATGAACTGCGCCAAGAAATTTAAAATAGTATTCTTTAGGTGTGAGGGTAGGAGTGGACCGCAGCAGGCATAATCAGCAAACCAGGAAAACAAAGAACAGGACAGGTGAGATGTGTATCCAGAAAGCGAGTGATCAGAAAAAGGAAATGGAAAACGCAGAAAAAGGAAACGCTTTACAGGATAAAAACAACAGTAGTGGCTGGGCAAACGATTTTTTTGATCGAAATACAAATTGAGATACTGTACTGTATAATGATGTGCATGAACAAAGGTATACTGCAATTTTCCTTAGATACGCGATTAATGCTTCGTAGGAGGAGGCGGTCTAACAGTCTGTCCACAAACAAAACATTCCTGTTAGACAAGAGGAATTGAAAAAAAACAATTTTGTCAATGAAAACCGGTGTGTGTGTCTCTCCCTGCTGGATGTTCCTCTCACAAACTGCTGAATGAATAAAATAATTTTATTGAAAATGCCTTTGCGATTGTCTGGTATTTAATTTGGTCCCTTTTAACTGTTTTTCGATCTACTGTATTGCTTTGAGATGCCACTTTTAAAGGCGATATGTAAAATAAAGTTTTTTTTATTATTGTTATAGAGAAACATGATCAGATTTTCCCTGGTTCAGAAAAAAGATCTAAAGTGCTACACATAACTTTCTTAATTCGATGTATTTAAAGCAGTGAACTACTGTAGGTGTCACATAACATTCAGAAATACAATCACGTATTTGACAAATAAAAACGATTATAATCTAATCTTTCCACGTTTGATCCCAAAATCCCAAGAAATATAAATCTTGACGGGTAGAAAGCTATGCTGAAAGTTTATTAAGATACTTAGAAGACAAAGATACTGTATCAACTTATGTTGCATTAGCCTGATTATGATTAAAAAACACATATAATTAAACACGTGTTTGCGATTTAAATCAGAACACGATTTAAATCAATATAAATGTTTATATTGTAACGCATACTGTCCAGCCTCCATTTCTCTATAAAAATTTACTCTGTTGCACACACACACACAATAGAAGCAGGCACCGCTGTCAGAAGGGAAGATATGTTCAAAATATCGCAAATATCGATCATGTTGCGATATTTTGAAATATAAAAGTCAATTGATTGTCCATAATATTGCTATTCTATTTTTTCGAAGAAATGTTTGTTAAAAGAAAAGTCCAGCACCAGCTGGATTTGAACACACAACCTGCCAGCTGGTAGTCACGCATCTAGACCAGTCGGCTACAAGACAGCTCACGTGAACAGGCAGGCGAAACAGCCCTGTCGCAGCACACGAATACCGTTATTAAATTCTTTAGATACGCGATTCCATATTATATTAGCAGAAAAGCTTAAAACTACCACTTTTTCACACGCTATTTCACATGCTAGTTAAATACTTCGATGCTTAAAATCGTTAGGGAGAAATGGAATACCGGTGTGTATTTTTCCTTTAAAGTGCCGATTCCTGGAATCTGACTGGCTGACACCCCTCTGAAGTGGTTCCATAAAATCTGGTATACGGAAAAGAAAGCGTTGATAAATACAAGTGTCTTTTAATACACTCTTTGCTGTGCTCTTGAGGATCCTTGTGATACTTTAAGCTCTAGTTGAATGATAAGTGTCGCATTTTAAATCATTTTCGTAGTTAGAAATTATGAAACGCCCTGTTAAAAGCAAGGAAGTTTTTATGCCCGTTGAAGTAAAACAAAATGCCTGACAAAGTGTGGCTTGGACAGATTCCAAGTGCTTGTACAAATGTGCTAAAGAAATTATACTTTGAGTATACAGCTTGTCTAAAGTCATCCATTATTAATACTATTAGTAATATCTTCAGTAAAGGCTTTGATGCATAAATATTTCTGATAAAGGTAGGTTGTGTACTTTTGTCCAACTGAGCAATCTTGCTTTCATAAAATATACCAACATTTTAATGACTGATGATTAACATGCTGTAATACACAGTTCAAAATTAAAGGCTCAAATGCTGTACATGAGAGGTTAAGCTCCCCCTGGCGGTTTTACAAGGCGACGGCGGATAGTTAACCACGTGACACCACGTTAACTGCGTCATACCGCGTGATACTGTGACACGCCCACCGGGGTATGCCGCGAAATACCTCACGCATTTTGAATGGCTGCATCTGTATGCAGATATCGCTCAGAATTGCTAATATGATTTTAATTCGGTTTTTCTCTACTACTTTTAGAGTCTTTTATTGACCTTGCTGAAGCAGAGAAGTGACATAATCACAAATGCGACCAGTTGTGCAGCTGTTTCTGGTTAATAATGATTAATGCGAAAAAAAAAACAGCTCCTTGCATTCAGAGCAAGAGCAACCAATGCGCTTGCTTGTTGAGTTGGGTATTTTCCGAGCTACTCTTCCTTAGCTGTAAAGTTATTTGGTAAGCAAGGACTTCTGAGAAGGAGTCTGAATCCATCAAGAAGACAGGAATTCTAATATTCTAATATTGAGATGCATTGACAAGGCATCTCAAAAGGACGTATTAAATAAGAAAATGATCCTTTCTGTTACCATTCCTGTGGTTGGAGCGTTGTTTCACCCTTTTACGTTCTACAATATTTACAGACAAGGTTTTATCACTGGAGTTGTACAGAACAAGTGTGCATCAGTCCATGAAAATCATCAGTACTGCTGTTTTTCTATGCATAGTTTAATCAAGAGCACTTAAAAGATGCAAAAGATGGATTGTGTTCTGTGAGCATCTGCACATCTCTAAGTCACTTCCACAACCTTCTATGTTGGGGATGTAGCTCAGTGGTAGAGTGCATGCTTTGCATGTATGAGGTACTCTTTGCTCGTGTTCATAGAGAGCCAGGTTTACACAATTAAACTTGAAGTGCTACAGTGCTCTCTGCAGTTTTAAATGTACCTCCAAAGCATTTAGTTCTGTTAACTACCAAAGAATGTGAACTAATTTAAAGTCACTTTCTGGAAATTTAGAGAACGTCTTCACACTTGTCGTGGCTGTTGCAGAAAAACCTCACCCGGGATGTTGAATCTCACCCGGGATTTCCTGAGAGATCATTCACCGAGCGAGTCCTCCCCCTGGATTCCGCACTGAGCTGAAAGCTGCACGAATTCCTCACTGCGTGTCCTGTACTGTGTAGCACAGTGACAAGAACGCCTTGAGTTTTTTTCCGTATGTGAAGGAAAATGCAAAAGAGCATGAAAAGTATTGATGGTATAAAATATCCATGGTACAACTCGAGAAAGAACTGACGGACAAAACAATGCCATTTGATGATTACAAGAGAAACACAACCGTCCGAACATGGGCTTGGATCCTGAACGCTTGCGTTAAAAGACAAAGCAAAGGATAGTCTTACAGTTTATGAAATAACACAATTTCTTCCTTTCTTAATAATTTCTTACTATTGATAGATGCTTTTTTGAATTTTAACAGAACCACAATTACAGACATTTGGGGTTAAACTGTTATTCACATACTCTAACGAAGAGAAACGTTAGTGTCTTCCGGTGTGTGAGCCCATTTCTCAAAAAATAAAAAAAATAAGTTATAAATATTGAATTGCTCTATTTTGTAGGCTTGCATAGTCTTATTCATATTTCAGTTAAACATTTTCTTCTGTAGTAATTTCATTTGGTATTATATTAATCCTGATTTACAATTTTTGGACATGGTTCATCTTAAATAATTTGTAATTAGTTTCAGTTTTGGAAAATCACGCCCAGAAGCTACTAAAACTGGTAATGTTTGCATAATGTGTAATGTAATAGTAGCATTTTGGGTGGGAAAACAAAAGGCATTTCTTGGTATGAATCCCAACACTTCATAAGCGGCGTTCGAGGATTTCTTGCTTCAGATAAAGCTGTCAATACATCATAGATTTTTACTCAATCAATATCAGCAGTGTTATCGCTACCGAACGCTAAATATAGATCCTGGCAATACTTCGTTAGATCTTCGTAAGAAAATCCAAAAAAGTACAGAAGTAATCAACGTTTCTTTTGGATCGAGAAGAGGATAATTATGAGACTCAAAATATGCCTGTCTTTTCTTTTTTCGAGGACAAATGGATTATTGAAGTGTAAAGATGGGTTCGAAACCAAAATCATCTGCTATTGCTGCTGTTTCTTTGATAGTTTCTTCAAATCCTTCAATTGATCATTCATATCGAGGAATAATATTATACAAATTGTGGTTTTCTGTTAATTGCCAATTTTATTGTAATTACATCTTCGTTTACAGATGTCTTGCATGTATCACAAGGTATAATAGTCGCCGTGTGTCCTCAGCTAAAATGTTTTAAAAAGTACGACAAAAGTTCAATATGCTTAACATCATTTATGGTCATATCTATATTAAAATGAAGGTAAATATACCAAGATATTAAAAAACAATTTTACAGTCCTAACCTAATAATTCTTGTGAAGTTTTCCAATAAATCCGAACTGTAATTTTGAAATATTATTGCTCATTACTTGCCCGGAGGAAGCCGGGTGGGTTTTGCTCTTGTCGCCCGACTTAGTGGCGTTATGACCGTGGAACCGACTGCACCTGCTTTTCTGAGATGCTTCCCCTCTCATGGCGAGATCTCGACTTCTTTAACACCTCTGGATACAGTTCTTCTGTAGAGCAGGTTTCAGACCTCTGCGTACAGCACCCTTGATGTCATTTTATTTTTACAGCAGCCGCATCCGGAAAGTTGTGTTTTTTACTTTTTATTTGAACAACAAAAATACATACAATACAAAAGAGCACATAAAACGTATCAAGAAAATCGTCAGGGGTTCATGCTATAATACTGTACTGTTTTCAGGTTCCCTCAGGAAAGGACAAGTGGCGACGTGATAGTAAACCAAGCGACAGCTTTATTCTTTTATCGAAGCCACACAAAACCAAACACAGGACATACACACACATGAGGAGACTGATGGAACACATTCACATCTCGGTGGTAATTACTTAACAACAGGCTATACACTTATAAGGCTACACAGGACACTAAAACTACTATAACACTATTTACATATGCAGGGTCAGTTGCTGGTCATCGAGCTGACCCTCAGACTCTCCCCGGCTACAACTCCCAGCCTGCTCCGCGGTACCATGAGTGCCTAGGTGCGCTTCCTCCTCACCACCGGGCCAGGGGGGTTACACTGTCCCCACCTGAAGCGTCTGGCGTCCCGCCGACATCGAACACCCCCTCAGGCTCTACTCATACTAGGCTAAAGGCTGTGGAACTCTGCGTGAGCAGCTGTTACGAAGCGGTGGTGGCCGGCGGCCCACGTTCACCCCACTGTAGGCCGGCTCTGGCCCTGGCTGCTCCTTCGGAGCCTCCCCGCGGGGCTCCTTCTCCCGGTCCCAATAGGGGGCCAGGCAGTCTCGGTGCAGAACCACCACTCTCCCCCGGTGGCAGACCTTGCCTACCACCCCGAGGACCTCAGCGGCCCCCTCCCACAAAGGCGCCAGCTTAGGGCTGAGGCCTTTGCGGCGGTGCGGGCTGTACACCCAGACCAAGTCCCAGGGCAGGAAGGCAGGCCCCCTGCAGCGCAGGTCGTAGTACCGCTTCTGCCAGACTCCCGCCTGAGTCAGATGGGTCCGGGTAAAGCTGTGCACCCGCCACATCCACTGCTACAGGTCCTATTCGTAGTCCGGTCCAGCTGGTGGTGCCGACTCGTCTCCGGGCGGCAGGCCGAAGACCAGGTCCACCAGGGTTTGCATTTCCCGGCCCAGCATGAGTGAGGCCAGGGTACACCCGGTAGATTCCTGGACTGCGGTCCGATAAGCCCAGAGCTCGAGGGGGAGGTGGCGGTCCCAGTCCCGTTGGTGACAGGACACCAGGGAGGCCAGCTGGGTGGGGAGCATCCGATTAAACCGCTCCACAGTCCCGTCGCTCTGGGGATGCAGCGGGGTGGTCTGAGTCATAGAGATCCCCAGGCGCTGGCACACTCTGGCGAAGACCTGGGACTTGAAGTTATGCCCCTGGTCACTGTGTAACTCCTCCGGCACCCCCAGCCTGGCAAACATCCCCTCCAGTAGTGCATTGGCCACCGTGGGGGCACTCTGGTCCGGGAGGGCATAGGCCTCCGGCCACTTCGTGAAATAGTCCATTGCTACCAGGATATAGTGGTTTCTGGCCTCGGTGCGCGGAAACGGGTCCAAAACATCTACCCCCACCCGCTCCATAGGAGCCCCCACCTGGTGTTGTTGGAGGGGGGCCCGAGAGCACTCGAGGGGACCTTTCTGCGCCACGCACACTGCACATGTTCGGCAATACCGCTCCACGTCCCGGTGGCAAAGACCCCAATAAAAATGGCCTCGGAGACGCTGCAGGGTTTTTTTACAGCCGAAATGCCCCACGCCCGGCTGGCCATGCACCACTCTGAGCACAGCCGCGCGGAGCGACTGTGGCACCACCTGCTGCCACCGTATCTTGCCACTGGAGGGTACCTGCCACCCCCGGCGCAGCACCCCGTCCTTTACCTCCAAGGCCTCCTACAGGACGCAGAGGGCCTTGACGGACTTTGGGTGCTGGGGGTGCTCCTCTCGCGCAGGCCGCGCTCCTGCTGCCTTCCAGCGGAGCACCGGCCCCACGTCAGGATCAGCTGCCTGTTGCTGTGCCAGGTCTGACATGCCCACCCCCAGCGGCCCCTCCAGGGCTGTGGCCGAGGTGCTCGCCTCCGTCACTGTGCAGACGGCTCCCTCACACTGCTCCCACCGGGCGCAGTAGTGGCAGTCCGCAACCTCACAGGGGTGCCGCGAGAGAATGCCGGCATTGAGATGGCTAGATCCAGCACGGTGCACAACAGTGAAGTCATACTCCTGCAGGACCTCTATCCATCGCACCATCTGCCCCTCCGGCTCCTTAAAGTGGAGCAGCCAGGTGAGGGACGCATGGTCGGTCCTCAACAGGAATCGGGTCCCGAATAGGTATGGCCTGAAGCTCGCGACGGGTCACGCAGTAGTTCCGTTCAGCCTTATTCAAAGCCCGACTGTAGTAGGCAACTACCCGCTCCCATCTGGCCCCTCCTGTGCCAGCACCACGCCCACCCCCAAGTCACTTGCGTCGGTATCCAGGATATACGGTAACCACGGATCGGGATAGGCTAGCACGGAGGCCCCCACCAGAGCTTCACGTAACCGACCGAAAGCCGTCTCGCAGCCCATGTCCAAGTCAAAACGGCGGCCCTTGTCGGTGAGGCAGTGCAGTGGGGGAGAGATGCTGGCAAAGTCCCGGACGAACCTCAGATAATACAAAGCCAACCCCAGAAAGCTGCACAGCTCTGCGACGGTGCGGGGAGTCGGCCATCCCCTCACTGCAGCAACCTTACCTGGGTCTGTAGCCACCCCTCGCGGTCCAACAACATGTCCGAGGAAGGTCCCCTCCCGCCGCAGGAGCTCTCAATTGTTGTGGTTGAGCCTCAGGCCAGCACAGCGGATGCAGGCCAGCACTGCCTGGAGGTTCGTCAAGGCCTGGTCGAAACCCTGGGCATGAACCAGCAGATCGTCCAGATACAGCACACACTGGTTCCGCGGGACCGATGCCAGCACCCTCTCCATCAGCCTCTCGAACGTCGCCGGGGCATTGCACAGGCCAAAGGGAATGACAGTAAAGTGCCAGAGGCCCTGGCCGATGGAAAAGGCCGTCTTCGAGCGAGCATCGGGAGCGAGCGGTACCTGCCATTACCTGCTTAGTGAGCCCAAGATCTCATCAAGAATTGTATCCAGCAACAGCGTTCGGCGCATTGTTCCATACTCCGACCACTCTCGGTGTAAACAGGTCCCTCCTTGAAATGCACTGGTCTCTGCTTGAAATGCACTTTCCTGCATTTGCTTTGGTGTAACTGGCTTCCCCTGCATGGGCGAATGTGAAGAAGATCCTTAGTAAGTCATTGAAGAAAACCGAGAAGAGGTCGGAGTGGCCTCTGTCGTTCATCAACGATCCAGTCAGGCAGTACTCCTCTGTAAAGCTTCGTTAGTTCACATCGATTGGCTTTTTTATTGCCTTCTGCATGCAAGTAGTAAAAGCAGACACCCCTATTCTGCCGTGACCTGGATTCAAACCGGGGTTGTTGAGGCCACAACGCAAAGTACTGACCACTATACAATCACGGCGAGATACCGAGACACACGCGGTGGGGCAGAAAAGTCTGTGCCCTCTTCGTGTGACAGGAGTCGGAAAAGTCCTGATGTTGCATTTCAACTGAGCCCCAGTATACATCGACCCTTCGACACTCTAAGTGCAAACAGCAATTACAGTTTGCTTGCATGACACACGGAAGAAGGCTGCGTGCTCCCATATGGGCTAGTGGTTAGGATTCCTGGTTTTCACCCAGGTGGGCCAGGTTCATTTCCCGGTATGGGAACGTGTCAGTTTTGCCTCCTGCTTTCCAAAAGATCAGCACCGTGTACGAAGGAGCCACACTAAAACCACTCGATCATGTGCAAAACGTACAAGAAGAAGGGGCGCCTGTTTCCAACCGAGGACCTCTCGCTTGTGAGCCGAAGTGATCATCACTGCAGCTCGGAAACCTGCAGGAGGTGGGTGGGGTGACTCTGGTAGATAGTGTTGACCTTCGGCAATAGAATTTATACTCTCCAAGATGATATTTGCACTTTCTGGAGAGGAGATTTTCTCCACTTCAGTAGCCCGATTGCGTCGATTGCGTGGAGAGGGCTGTAGAATGTGGCGCCGCCTTTCCTGCTCCGTCCATGACAGGCGTGCTGGTCTCTGGTGAGCACGGTCAATCAGCGCACTCCAACGAAGGCACTGGAAGCAGCTGAATAGCATTGGCGAAGTTCAGCACTGGGTCACTGTGCATGGTTTCCCATCGTTTCCGTTGTGTAGTGGTTCTCACGTTTGCCTCACACGCGAAAGGTCCCTGGTTCAAAACCGGGTGGAAACACAGTGGCCACGCTCACTGTTTGGGGATTCCTAGTGTGGGGATCTACGGGATCTGCACAGTGCATGTCGCAAAGCTTCCTGCTGTCACTTCAATGCGCATCCTGATGTCGAGTCGTGTGCTGTGCACAGGCTCTGAAAGTGAGAGCAATGAAAAGGTGCATGACGCTGTGAAAGAAAATGCAGAGAAGTGAAAGGCAGTCCTTTCTCTAAGGAGGTAGAAGGAGAGCAACTCGCTGTCGGGGAATCAAACCACGGTCTCTAACGAGGAAGACATCGCTCTCTCTGTCTCCCGGTATTTCACGTCTGAACGGAAAACACAAACGACCAACTCGGAATGACATGCTTTTGATGCTTTTCAAAGCCTTCTTTGTGCACGACGACTGCGCCGCCCAGCAGATACAGCTTCGGCTGTGGAGACTTGTTCGGGTGGCGTTCTGGGAGTCGCGTTTTTCAGAATTGTATTGAGATCGTTTTCCACAGAGCTCAGATGTCAAAGCACAGCAGCAGCTCTCCACAGCGATCCTCTATAGCGCCCTTTCTCCCGCAGCTCCGTCCTTATTGGAAGGAAGCAAGAGTGAAATAGTGCAGGGAAATAGACTGTGTGTAGTGTCTATGTGAGTATTAATGATCATGGCATTACTGATAGTTTCAGTATTAATGCTAGTATTCATGTTAATATTAGTGAGAGTATATCTGGTAGTTTTACTAATAATACAAGTATACATGTGACTTTGTGATGATAGATACTTTTAAATTTAGTTTTAATGCTAGTTTTCATGTTAAATTTAGTGATAATTATACTGTTAGTGTCAGAGTATTAACACTCATCATCATGTTAGGTTTCATGACAGTATTACTGTTATTATACATATTATTAGTCTAGTAGTTGTTTTTGTCAGTGTTAGTAACAATGATAGGGTTTGATGATTGTGTTAGTGTTGTAATATTGGCAGTATCTGCATTAGTGTTAGTTATAGTGTATCTGTACCTAAGAGTGGATGCGGTGTCTATGTGTGTATATAGTGTCTATTTGTGTGTCTGTGAATGTGTGTGAGTAAGTGTGTGGGTGTGTATCTGTGAGTGTCTGATTTTGTGTATATTGTGTGTTGTGTCTGTGGGTGTAAATGTATGTGAGAGTGTAGGTGTATATCTATCAGTGTGTGTGAATGTGTGTGTAAGTGGGCTTGGGCTCCACTGGTGTGTCTGACAGAAGTGACCCATCAACAGGTGTTGGGGTCCAGAGTCGCCTATGAATTTAAACACTTTCTAGAGTCCAGACCAACATCCAGAGATCTGTGAATGCTCTTTTTTTATCACTATTAGTAGTAATGACAGTAGTAATTCCAACGCGAATCATTATTACCGGAACAGCCATCAGAAAATATCGCCTTTGCAATGATGTCACTTAACATCATTAACACTGAAGTATTTAAAAGGCAAGAAATACTATCACTATGCAATTAATTGATGCAATTAAGCTCCTTTAAATGTAGGCTGATAAAATGTATAGAATTAGGTGACAATATCAGAATTAATTCAAATGCACAAGATCAATTTTCAGCAACAAAAATGCACTCAAGATGCACAAATATTTTACAAGAAAGAAACCTTACATTTGCCTAGAACACTGCGACACAGAGGCCAATCTCTTCTCCCTCATTATGCCGGATTACACGCTCATGATGAACAGTCCTTCAGCGATAGTCAGCTGCCATCACCCACTCAGACATGACATTCATGTACATATTATACCTTAATATGGCACCACGTTACAATAATTTGATCAAAACAACTGGTGAAAAATTAATAATCAAATATTTCTTTCCTTCTTTTAGTAGATAAAGACTTTGTCCAAAAAAGAAGCATTTATTACTTTCCTCTCCTACCAGCCCTTACAAGTCACCCAGTTTTTAGTTTAAAGCTGGATTAAAGCTCCAGTCTCTTTGGGGGTGTGAGTTGGAATCCCACTGCTGCCAACTATCTCCAACTATCTCAGTGTTAAGAAGCAAAAAAAACACACATTTGCTGCAGAAGGAACAGGAGAATTTGTGCCATTCAGCCTTATAGCGTGATGTCATTTTCTCATGCTCATTTTTAGATGCTTGTGATCGAATCTATGATTCTTATGAGTGTGCTCACCCTCCATAAAGGTAGCACAGATATAACGTGCCACATTTTCAGAGAATCGCATTAAATACAGGTCAGAAGAAGGCAACAAAATGTCCGCTAGGCAGTCCAGCGATTTCAACAGTGTTCTCTGTTGTTTAGGTCAAGAGTGACAGCCGTTACAACACACAGTGTCAGGCATCAAAAAGACTTCCCAAAACCCTGATCCTCTCCTTGATCCAGTGATGGCATCCAGACATTTCCTGCAACAAAGCCAGGATACGGTCTTTAACAAAACGAGTGAAAAGCTAATTCCCAACTTTTGCAATCCTTTGCAAAGAAGGACTGCATGTGCTCAGTGTTAAATGCACTGTTCATTATTAATAATAATAATAATCTTTACATTATATAGTGCCTTTAAAGGTGGCTTTTCAAAGTGCTTTACAGAATGACAACAATAAAGTTAACAAAAAGCACAAGATAAACAGGATGAGAATACACAGTTAGAGGAGACAATAGATGGTGGTATTAAATACAGTAGGAACAGAGGGGTAAATAATAGTTCATTAAAGGCTCTTCTAAAGAAGAGGGTTTTGAGTCTGGATTTGAAGGAGTTTAGAAAAGACTCCAGCACAGGAGTAATGTGATCACAGTCCAGTGCTAATTTCTTTCTTGTGGCTGCTGGTTCATTTCCAACTGTGGACTCTTAAGAAGTCCTTTATTTGACTTGATCAACACCAATCCCTAGAGGATTTCGAAAGGTTGAATCAAAATGGTATGTGACTCTGGTGGGACTCAAACCCACAACCTTTGAATGACTTAATTCTACCAAGGAATAAAAGTCCAACATGCTCGCCATTGCGTCACAGAGCCAACAGATACAAAGTTACATAAAACAGCTGCAGAAAGCTGTAACTCATGCTTCTCCCGTTGTCTCTAAATTGAGCTCCATAAATATTGACAATGAGTGGCCTGTTGTCTACAAATAGATACCGCTGGGATTCATACCCAGGGTCTTCTGGTTTTTAGTGAGGCGTCTTAACCAGCTAAGCCAGGGCACCAAACCTGCTAAAAGTTATCCACAACTTCAAACACCTGTGAGAAACGGGCAACTGCAGTGTTATGCCTGCTGGCTCAACAGATAATCCTTTTCGAAGTTTAAGGAGAGGATTTCTTTGTCAATTCAATTAAACATTTCAGAAATGCTGAACGATTGATGTGTTTCACGCGCAGCGCGGGCTCTCCTTTGCTTACAAATATTTTTTTTACACCAATTTACTCAACTACGATTTTTTCTGAGCATTTTGTTTGATTGCTTCCTATTTTATACTGCGCTGATTTCTGTATTGTTCAATTTCCCTGTTGATATAAATTTCTTGTTTTGTAAGACAAGAAGACCGGCTGTTCTGACCTTACCTTGCACTGGAGCCGCTCTTTTCTTTCCAAAGGCGCAGAGAAAGATACTACCGCAGGTAACACCCCGTGAGAAACATCATGAGCATCTGTAAAAGCTCTCTACCTGCCCGCTCCCCACACCGACGTGTGTGAGCAGGGATTTATAGGGACATTCTGAAGTGTAGAAACATTTTATCGTTACGTACTTTTCTGTGCAGTTAGTTCTCCTTCAACTCCGACCGACAACGGAGGTCGTTTTTAATACAGGAGTAAAGGCACACTGCACATCTGCAAAACATCACGTACAGGTATAGGGAGAGCGACATCAGTGATTGGAAGGTAGGAAGTTTCAGGTAACTTTTTTATTATAGATTCAAGCAACCCTAAATACCTTTTCAAGAAACATTTCAGAATCCGTGTCACATCCAGTACGATTGCTACAGAGGTCTACAGAATACAAACAGAACACTGTTTGTGTGTTATATAAAACACACCGCCCAAAACATTTCTAAAACAGGAATTACACGTTTAGGAATGCGCCCCATTTATACATTAAATAAAAGGTCTGAAGCCTGCTCCAAAAAAGAGCTATATTCAGAGCTGACAAAGAAGTGATAGGAAACATCTCGGAAAATGAAGGTGCAGTCGTTTTCACGCGTCGCACACCAAGAGCTGAACCCGGCGTTCTCTGAAAAAAGTAAGGTGTTGGGAGTGTGGCTGGGTGGTCTAAGTTGCTGGGTTTGTACAAAAATTTCTTCGCAGGGGTAGGTTTGAATTTCGCTGCTGCTAAGTGTTTGTGGGTTAAGACCGTCCTTCTATTGCGAGTTCAATGGGTAAAAACTTTGCTTGACAGTCTGTCGAGAAACTGAACTAGGTGTTTCAAGATAGTATTTGTCAGCTTAACATCAAGGCAGAAAAAAGCCTCATTTTGTCTTCCCAACAGCAATGCTCTTTGGTCCCTTCAGCGTTATGCAGGGAACAACATCTGCCGTGATCACTTTTGAGTCGGTGCGAATCGTAGTGTGCCGTAGTTGTTTTTAAAATTGGTTTTGTCGGCATGCTGCATTTGTCTGTGAAACTTTAATGCTGTGCTTTTTCACGCCGAATCGTTGGCAGGAGCAAAGCTTATTCAACCTTTGCACTCAGCGCTCAATCAGAAATACAGTATGTATTACTATTAGTGGCACTGAGGTCACTATGGTGCAATTGAGCGATGTAAGACCAATGGCATAATGCATAACGCGTCTGACTTCAGATCAGGAAATTGTATGTTTGACTCCTGCCTGGCTTTTGTTGCGTTAAAACGATTTACCTTCCTTTATATAAATTAACTGCACCTGAAAGCTATAGAAAACACTTTGGGTAAATTGTCGAAATTCGCATGAGGCTGCAGACAACTTAACACTACTGTCTGGAGATCAGCTCCTTCTCTGAGCTCCATTGCAACGAAAACCCGTGGGTAGCAAAGTTGGAGAGCAGCTCAACTTGTGCTCAGTACGGTGCTGAGGGTTCAGTACTGGTGTTGTTCTAATTAGCACGAACTGCACAGGCTCTGAATAAGACCATTTCAATTAGTTTGGTCAGTGTAGGACACTTAATGTAGAATTATTACTTTGCCTGTCTCTTGTTTGTATATAATTTAATGTCTCTGATAACTTAATGTTAGTTTTTAATTTAGTTTTAGTTTTACGATGTAGGTCATGCATTGACATATGCACGAACACGCGAAATGTCTCACTCCTGATTCAGCTCATGCTCCATAGGAGAGAAGCGATTCCTCTTGCTTCTCGTACAACCATATCAGAACAGAAGCCTGTGTCACCCAGCTCTGATTCAAGAGCGACTCGCATCTTCAGCCCTTTTTTTTGTTCGTGATCATTAATTTCTTTAGTTATGATCAATATTGAACTTTTTTTAAATAAAAATAATCAAACACACAGACAGGTTTTTGAAAAGTAGGGTAGGGTTACCGATGAACCGGTGTCGAGCAGGGCCAGGCAGGGTTGGTCCTCGATTTGGCAGTGGAGGTACAGGCCCCGGCTACAGCCGACTCGCCCCACGGTGGCGTGAGGGGCGCCGGTCTTAACAGCGCTCTCCGGAGTGGGGGTTGAGGTGTTCAAGGGCGGGCAGCCATTCCCGCGCTGTGCCGCCCTGTTCCCGTTTCCCGATGCCGATCGAGGAGTGCGAGGTTCGGGTGCCCGGCAGTACCGGGCTCGGTGTCCCCTCTTCCCGCAGCGGTCGCAAAACAGCGTGCGGGGCTGTTCCGCGGTGGTTGCTGCATGGGCTGGCTCCTCTTCCCCCTCGCTGGACTCCTCCGTCGCCGCCTCCGTCAGCCGGCAGGGCGCACTGCATCTGCTGGCACTTCCAGCCACCCCGAACACGGCCTCAGCCCGTGTAGCAAGGGCCAAGGCCTGCTCCAGCGATGCCAGCGCTGCCAGCTGTACATGGCGCTGCAGCTCCTCGGGTGAGAGGGCCTTGAGAAAGGCCTGGAGAGCCATCTCCCGCTGCGCCTCCCGGGGAAAAGCTGGGTATCCTCGGCGGGCGAGGAACATGACATCAGCGGCAACCGGGCCCAGTCGCTCTCCTGGTCGGCGCCGCCGCAGGGCCAGCCTCTCCCGCATCAGGTCCGGCACCTCCTCCACGCCTAAGCGCAGCCGAAGAGCTGCTGCCAGTGCCGCATATTCTCCTCAGTCCTCCTCCGGGAAATCCAGGAGCACCAGGCAGGCTGCTCCTTCCAGCGCCACAGCCAGGTGGCTGGCCATCTCTGCCCGGTTCCAGCCATTCGTTCGGGCCGTGAGCTGGAACTGCGCCTCATAGGTTTCCCAAGGCGCTTCCCAGTCGTAGAGGTCGCACCCGCGCCGATGAGTGTGGGAATCGCTGGTCGGCTCCGGAAGGGAGGGTATCTTCTCTCTGGGGTATCTGCTGGCCAGGAGTAGCAGCCAGTTGCCCCAATTCTACCGGCAGAACCACTACTAAGTAGCCCTGGTACTGTGGGCTGTGGCCACCTGTCGCACCCAGGAGTTGCTCAGGCTCCATATGTGCACTGCCGGTGGGTTCTGTCTCTTTTAGAGTCAGCCAGCGCTTGACAGAATCGGTTAATGTCTGCCACGGTTTGTCCATCCTGCCCGCTTCTGACACCAATGTAGCATTTACAGGTTCTTCTCAGGACAAAGGACCAATGGAGATGAGATAAATGAACCAAACGATAGCTTTATTCTTTATCAACCACACAAAACCAAACACAGAATATACACACACATGAGGAGACTGACAGAGCATGTAAACATCTTTAGGGTGGTAATTACTTAACAACAAGCTATACACTTATAAGACTACACAGGACACTAGAACTACTATGACATTATTTACACAGGTAGGGTCAGCTGCTGGTCATCGTGCTGACCCTCAGACTCTCCCCGGCTACAACTCCCAGCCTGCCCAGCGGTACTATGAGCGCCTAGGGGCACTTCCTCTTCACAACCGGGAGAGGGCGTTACAATACGTATATTTGACGAATCACTGCCCACTGGCGTTGCTTTCCAGACACCACAACTATTCACGATGAATCTTATGAATACACATCTTTATGAATAATAGTATTATTTATTAATAATTAACTTTAATGTATATCTTTATTAGTAGCTGTATTAGAGGTAATGCATGTACAGCCTTTATTATGTGATAGTGAATTTGCAGGTATACTGGGGAGGGAAGAGAACTGAAATGAAGGAAATACATATTTAAAGGGGGTGTAAGTCTTACATCCGTTCTGTCACATCTGGGTGTTAACTGAATAGATTTGTGGTATTATTTATTGTGTTTGAACTCTATACTTGTGTTTCTCAGGAGACAGCAGAAATATTGGCGATCTGTGGCTACAGAAAATAGTGTGAACTTTATAGGCAAATGTAAGGTTACGTTAAAGAAAAAAAACGTATTGTCACCTTTATCAACGTGATTATTTAAGACAGTTGTTCGGAACAGTATCTCTTCTCATATCTGTGGCTGTTGTCCTACAATAACGGTGGTGAAACAGGCAGAATGTGTGGAAAGAACTGGAGATGGAACAGGAGACTCATCCAGTCAATAGTAAGGTTGTGTAGGACCGCACACACTAGGAGACAGTGTTGAGTAGCGTGGTTTAAAAGCTTCACGAGCCAGACAGGAATCGAACCTGCAATCTTCCGATCCGAAGTCAGATGCGTTATCCATTGCGCCACTAATCCTACTGTCGCTTTAGTCAACTGCACTACAGTGAGCTCAGAGCCGCTACTAGTAATGCATTGCCCCTGTCCACATTTTCTCAATTAGATTCACGTGTTTTTTACGTGTGTCTAATTACTACGTCTTTCGTTTTGTCTGGTTTTAAAAAAAATGTCTCTTTAAAACAGACAAAGGGTTTATGTGTCTCCCTGAAATTCACACACGAGGGAAGTCACACGAGGAAGGAAAGATATCGCGTTTAAAAAGAATCGGGAGTGGAGACGCCAGCGATTAAAAACGAAGCTTCATAGAGTACGTGCGCGCTACCACTGAACTAAACTCCCGATACCGAGTTTTTTCCGCAGGTCTTTAATTGTGTTAGGAAGAGTGAACCGTCAACAGTGCACATTTTAAAGGTCAAAGCAAGACAATCAGACGTGAGGATAGATCAGAACAGGAGCCTCTGCTTCTCTGTTTGCTGAGCGTTTGGTGAACGTAAAAGTGAAAGACAAATTCGCTGTTTTCACTCTTTAATTAAGGAGCAAGAAAACACCATCCTTCGAGCCGGATTCAAAACAGCGACATAATCGCCCGCTGCTTTTTTTAAACAGTTTTACGCTCTAGCAACTGAGCTATGGAAAGGTCAACTTAAAACGCCCACGTTTTGTCATACGCGTAGCCCAATGTAGTGTACTGTTTCTGTTTATTTAATTTATTTAATTTATTTATCCCAGTTCGACATCAAAATACTCAGTCCCATAGTCTCTTTTAGTAGAAGAAATAGACCAGGATTCTACTGTATATTCTACCAGAGATCTTACAAATCGTTTGAAGGGATATCAATGCAGGCAGAAATTGACTCTTTTTCTAGTGGAATCAGGATCATACAAAACCTTTCTTTTGAAATGAGAAGAGGATCATGGTGACACTCAAAACATCCCTGCCTTTGTTTCTTTCGAGGACTAATGGATTATTGAGGTGCAAACATCGGTTCAAATCAAAACTCCGCTACTGCAGTTGCTTCTTGGAGAGTTTCTTCAAATCTTTCAACTGAACGTCGATATCTTGGGATATTAACGATGATATACAGAGTGGTTTTCTTTTGATCGAAAATTTTATTAAAATATGAGCCTCTTTTACCTTTGTCTTGGATGTTTCGCAAGGTATAATACTTTCCCTTGCATCCTCAGATAAACATTCTAAATACCACAAAGTTACAATATATGGAATAGCATTTACTTTTACATATATTTTAAAATTTACTCTTATTTAAAGCTACATTTAGTGCTAGGTAAAGATAACGTTGCTAATACTGATGTAGTAGAAATGTAAGATGAATTGATAGCTTTATTTGAGGTAAAAAAAAAGTCCTAAAACGCCTCCTGTAACAGGTAAGGACTCATATCTAGATTCAACTCCAAACGTTGCTATTGCATATTATTTAAACACGACCTGTTTCAGCTTCTGGTGAGTGCAGTTTTTCCTAATTGAAATTAACAAGAACATTTTTCAAGATGTACCATGTCCCAAAACCGTTCATCAGGACTACTATTAATATCAGGTGAAAGCAGTACAAAACATAAGTGTAACCTAAATATTAAGAGACTATTGTCTGTCAGCTACTGTTGTAAGCCATGTTCAGCCAACGCTAGAAATATTACTGCTCTACTACAGTAGCAAA
This sequence comes from Atractosteus spatula, assembly GCF_055471065.1. Lineage (NCBI taxonomy): Eukaryota > Metazoa > Chordata > Actinopteri > Semionotiformes > Lepisosteidae > Atractosteus > Atractosteus spatula. The sequence goes on from NW_028296612.1 coordinate 501,344, forward strand.
AGTGCACAAACCCGACTTAGAAATGGATCACAAGTCAGAAGCTCAAGACGACGAGGATGGGATTCGAACCCACGCGTGCAGAGCACAATGGATTAGCAGTCCATCGCCTTAACCACTCGGCCACCTCGTCGAGAAAGTCAGCCCCTTCGGACATGAGTTGGCGCGCTCAAGATCATCTTTCTTCATTCTTGAGGGTCATTTTCCTCTTCCACCTGCCATTTCACTATTTTGCTGTGATGTCAATCCACCAGGCGTGTCCTGTGCTTCAGTGGCGAGTATAGAGGACACCCTGTTGTACACGGAAAGCACATCGATCTCCTTGGATATGAAAAGTGCCAGATAAAAGCCATTTCTCATCCTGTCTCTTAGTATCGGGGCTGCTAGTGCATGAAAAGGAGGCAACTTGCTCGGCGAGCAGGCTCAGCGCACACCGAACGCAGATGTCTCAGAGCGGTATGTCCACGTGGCTGTAAGCATAGTGCTCTGCCGGCGCCGTGGTTTAGCTGGTTAAAGCACCTGTTTAATAAAGAGGAAATTCTGTGTTCAAATTCTAGCGAAGCCTTTCTTCCTGTCTTGTTTTACAGAACAGATCATTTGGGACACTCACAGAGGGCTTGATTTGGTTTAATGCATGTATTCATTTCCTTTGTGGAACTTTTTTAAATCATATATCTTACGAAAGATGAAATGTGAGCGAATTTTGTGTTCACCAAAAGTATGTAAATGCCAAAAAGCGGCGGGTAAGCGTTTCTGTGGTGCATTTGGTTGGCGTGTTCGGATCTTAACCCAACGTTGGGTGTTTTGAGCCCACCCAGGGACGCACTTCCTCCCATAGTAAACATCATCACCACAGATATTTAATTTGTCCGCAAAACCTTAACTATTTTGATATTTGCAGTAGTAAACAATTGAGGGTTGGTCAGAGGTAAAGACTGCGATAGAGTCAACATTACCGGGAATTTCCAATAATTACCGACAAGGGCAACTTCCAAGCAGATAGTATTCACCCATGGAAATTTATGTTCCAATGTGTGGCGGGAGAATTCACTTATACTCCTGTTGCATCCTCAGCTAAAATAATTAAAAATACAGTGCAAAATTATCTGAGAACTTGACAAGCAAAAACGACAGATCGCCGGAGTTATATTTTAATATTTTCGTATATTTACCTTAATTTGAATTCTAAATGTTAACCTAGTGCTGTTCAATATAATGTAATTTTGTTGTACTTTTAAAATATTTTAGCTGAGGATGCGAGGGAGGATATTACACCTTGCCAAACATCTAAAATAACTGTAAAAGAGGCTGGCATTTTAATAAAACAGGCGATCAAAAGAAAGCTACAAATAGTATGGTATTATGCTCAATATCCCTCGATATTAAAAGTCAGATGAGGAATTTGAAGAAACTATCAAAGAAGCAACATAGCAGAGGATGTTGATTTTGAACCAATGTTTGCACGTCAATAATCCAGCAGTCTTCGCTTGCCAGACTTCCTCAAGATATTCGGTGTTCTATACAGAAAATCGAAAATAAAGCGCAAATGTGGCAAGAGGGGTGGTCCGAAGCAAAGACTGCGGTAGTGGAGGAAAAAACTCCGCACGATGACTCGTGTCTAATATTCGGCCCCTGAAAGGCATCATATTCGTTGAATTGCTTGTCAGCGTGTGATTTCGCAATGCCTGTGTACGGGCTTATAATTCCGGAATATCAATGGTCAGACGCTTACGATGAGTGATTGTGTTTTGTATTATTTAGATAATTGAAAATAAAACATTTTCAAATTTACAGCTCGAATGAAATAAAAAAGTTCATTTATCTCTTTTTTTTAACAACATTGCCATAACTATTCAGATACATCAGAATAGTAACTGAACGTGACAGGACTTTATTGGATTTTAGGAAATTTATTTTTGCGCATCTTCGCCTACGATCAGGAATACCTTCCTGTTTTCAGCGTGTTTATTGTTTCTGCCTGTGATCTCGGAAAGAAAGACCCAGTAAATGTTCACCGCGTTTGCTGTGGTTTGAGAGGAGTGTATGAAGGTAATAAAGCAGGGAGGACGCGTGCATTCCGCATGGGGAGCGCAGAGTAATGAGCCGCACCTGCAGCTCGCTGAGTCTTTTCTCATATAACCGCTCAGCCTGGACACACAGCGCCTCCAGCCTGTGTTGGAGATTTGCAGTTCAGAAAACAGCTGTGTCGAGCAGAAACTGATCTTCCTGCTTTAGTTAAGGTTATTGGACGGTTACTGTGGGGGTATAGCGCTTGTATCTCTCTTCTCTGGCTAAACACTATCTACTGTAAAGTATAGAAATAGACAGAAGCTGAAATACAGCTACAAATACTTCAGTAAGGCCAGGCACATAGGAAAGTTTAATACACATGTTCTATGAATCACTTTGCCTAGATTTTCGAACTCTGTTCGAGCTCTGATATACTGTAATCGTCTCGGCTCCTGCCGCTGTCACTGGGAGAGTGACTGCATTCCGTAGGGCTACAGGTTGATTTCACAATGCCACATTTAGTGAAATACAGGAGAAACCGCAAGGAAAACAATGTTTTAATAAATCTTCTTCTGTTTTTTTTTATTGCGGTCTTTCACATTTGAATGCATACCTTGCAGTAAATCTTTCCAGATTACAGGCAGCACAAAGTTCTTAAGGCAGAATTCGAAGCCTATTTGACTTTCTGCTGATCACATTGAAGAGTTCACGAAGCATTTCCCTGCCTATCATGTGCCCGCAAACTGGTTTCTCCATTTTTCCGTGTTAGCGAGCACAACAGTCGGGAAACATGTAAGATAGTAGCTGTAAGGAGTGGGATATGAACCCACCCGTCTATTCAGAGGACCGGGACACCCAAGCAAGGAAAGACAAGAGTTCTTGAGTTTGGCGCCTTAGACCACTCGGCCATCCTGACGAGCTAGATAAAACGGTCTGTTAAAAGCACCAGTAAAGTAAATGCTTTGCAGGAGACGCGCCAAGTTCCCTGTTGGAGCCTAAACGGTTCGCGGAAATCAAATTTTCGGATCGATTCAGAGTGTGCTTTACAGCCTTTGTGTAATATTTTGATCTGCTAGGGTGCAGTTGTCTTCACAATCTGGATTATCTCATAAAGAGCGACGTCAGTGTAAAACAGCTATCATTTTTAAGAACAGACGTTGTTTTGCATAATTCTAATTGGTTTATTTTCCTAATTGCAATGTATTGTGAAGCATAAAAGCCAGCTGCATAAATCTCTAATTCGCGTCTTTGATGAAGGCGTTTCAAATAGCAGCCAGTGCAGGATTTTTGCTTTTGGAGCATGTATTACATTGTAAATAGTCTTAAATAAGCTTAAATTCGGACACTGTTATTTAGACAGCGCCAACCAGTCTGACCTCCTACAACTTTCGGTGCCGGCTGACTAGGTCTTACAGCAGCTGCAGCCAGAGTAGCCGTAATGGCAACACAGTGCTTGGAGTTCGGCTATTCTTCTGCAGAACCAGCGGTATCGGAATATATTGATCCGCATAAGAAGCGCGTTCGGTTTCTGATCGTTTTTATTGAGCGCTGCTCTAAACTTTACATTTGCTCGTACTAGTTTTCCCTATGAACAAAAGACATTTCCCTAATTACATGATTTCACTTTTTTCTTATCAACAAGTAGAAAGAAATAAAATATAATTCCATATAAAAGCCCCAGGCAGGATGGTTGGTGGTCTAAGGCGTTGCATTCAGGTTGCAGTTTCTCCTTGAGGCGTTTGTTGAAATTCCACTTCTGACAAAGAAGTTAGAGTAGAAACGATAAAATCCCTAGGTAGAAAACATCTCTCATTTCACGTGTTTAATGTTAATTGTCTCAGTGGTTGCCTCGGTGATTGATGGATCTTCTCTCTTGCAGGGTGACGGCAAACGTCTTCAGAGAGGGAGTCTCACACGCACGGCTTTTCTTCATCAAGAGCGGAGACAACAGAAACAGGCTTCAAACTGAAATGAATTACTTCTTGAGCGTTTATGACCGTCTATAAAAAGCTGAGAGCAGGTGAAAACGTCTTTTGAAATGAGGAAATGTCTGCTGACAGTAAACAGAGCTCACGCTGAGCTCCGGACAAGTGCTCCTCGTTAGTACAGTGCTGAGTACACCCGCTTGTTGCGCGGGAGACCGGGGTACGTTTCTGTGACAGGGCGCTGGTTTAATTTTTTAACAACCTGACTTCACTTAAAAAGTGTGTACTGTGTTCTAAGTTTCGGACTAGTTAGTGTGGTAGAATATGGAGATCATCCCCAGCTCTGAGCTCAAATGCAACAACATGTCATGCTGAACAAAGTCAGAGCCCAGCTGAACTCAGTGTAGTGCTCAGGACTCGGGAGCATTGTTGAGTTCTAATTAGTACGAACTGCAGGGGTTCTGAATCAGAACATTTCAATTTATCTGATCAGTAAATTAAAATGCAGGACACTGTAAAATAGGATTATTACTGTGTCTCTGTCTCGTTTGTCCCTCACAGTTTAAAAGATACCAGAAAGGACACACAACTACTAATGTGATACTTATTGGAAATAGTCCCAAAACAAGCACGTCTGGCAGCTGGTAGACTCCTGTAATTTTGCAGTGACAGAACACTTAGAAGATTTGCAATCTATTTAAATATGAATTTACTAAATTTCAGTTCTCTTCACTCCCCGGCATAACTGAACTCTCACTATCGCATACTAAAGGCTTATATGCATTAGCTGTGATAAAGCTTCTAATAAACACATAATGAAACTTAGTTTTGTTCCTCATGATCCTCTTCTCGATCCAAATGAAATGTTTAATATGATCCCCCGAGAAAAAAAAATGAGTCCATTTCTGCCTGGAATGATTGATGCCTCATCAAACATTTTGTAATATCCCCGGAAGTTTATACAGTAGAATCCTGGTTCGTCGGTTAAATTCAAGGTAAAAAAGACTAAGGAAACGAGTGGGAAACGATGTCGATCTGTGATTTAAATCATCCGGAACATTGCACAACATTGGGCAGTATGTGACAGAGAGCAGCACCTGACATCCCTTCGATAGCTCAGCTGGTAGAGTGAAGGACAGTAGTGGGAACAGCTGGGAATCCTTAAATTGCTAGTTTGACTCCGGCTCGAAGGAAGGTACTTTAATCAAATAATTAAAATAGCGAATTTGTTTCATTCAGACATTGATCAAAAGCTCAATAAATGAAGCAGAGGCTCCTGTTCTGAATTCAGCTCACGTCTGATTGTCTTGTTTTGGCCAAGATCTGATCTTTCAATTAAGGGACTACTCTGTCTGCTTTGTAATTCAAAAATACATACAAATGTCAAGTTTTTTTTAGATATAAAGGTTTTCTCTGTTTTCAAAGGATAGCTACTTAATTGGCTTTATGATTTGGTATTGATTTTGTATCGTTGTATTATTAAGTTTGTGCTTTCTGTGTTTTTATCGTATTGTGAACTTATTTTTTAAACAAATGCTTACAAAGCCAGACAAGGCACACATCTGTTTATACCAGCGGTGAATTGTACATTTTTATTAAGTACAATCTACTGTGCACTTTTGGGAGTATAACAGGTTCGATATAAAGTGGCAAAAATATAAAAGGGAAAAATACCCCAGACTGCGTGTAAAGGCCTCGTTGTGACTGTTTTATTTTTAGATAAAGATGGCGTACTGTGCACAAAATGTTGCAGAAACACAATCTGATATTTTAATAACTATTATTTTAATAATTTGATAAGTATGAGGCCCCGGATCCAAATCTTCAGTCCTGATATTTTTAAAAATGATATCTTCCCTTCCTCTCGTGGAAGTCACACGATGTGAACAATTGTTTTTTTTTTCACGTTGCGAAAAAAGAGCCTCAGACGCACAGTCAACAGTAACCAAACCAGGATGGATTCAGCTGGGAGCCGGACTGAGCTCATTCTCACTCCCTGTGCTGAAAACAGAATTATCTCTTCCCCGAACATCGTCTACAGCTGCTAGATATTGCTCTGCGTCCTACTGCTCCAGCAATTCCTTTGACCAAAGACAGATCACTTGTGCGCTTTTAACCTTCTTGCAGCTACAGGCGAGACTGAAGCTGGAGATGTGAAGGCACCCGCTGGTGCATGTTCTCTAAATTTCACAATCGCGACAGACTTCTCTTTTTTTAAAAAAAGTAGATATAGCCCTGAAAAAAGCATTAGCTTTATCAGTTTTTACATTAATCAAACATGATATTTTTATTACATTTGTTTAAACATATATAGCGCTTTTCTGGACACTCCACTCAAAGCGCTTTAGAGGTAATGGGGACTCCCCTAGTGCGCCAGAACACTCACCACACATCAGCTATTAGTGGGGAGGAGAGCAGAGTGATGAAGCCAGTTCAGAGATGGGGATTATTAGGAGGCCATGACTGGTAAGGGTCAATGGGAAATTTGGCCAGGATGCCGGGGTTACACCCCTACTCTTTCGAGAGACGACCTGGGATTTTTAATGACCACAGAGTCAGGACCTCGGTTTTACGTCTCAGCCAAAGGACGGCACCTGTTTACAGTCCAGTGTCCCCGTCATAATACTGGGGCATTAGAACCCACACAGACCCGCCCAGCGACAGAAACCAGACGGTACCGTGTGTCGGGCTCGGCTGCGAGCAGGACAATGACGTTACGGGGACAAAGTAGAGAAAATCAAAACGGTTCTATAAAAGACCTGTGTCAGCTGTCAGTTCACAGTCTGGACTCTAAATCCACTGATCCAATTTCAAATATCTCTAACACCTGAGCTGCGGCTTCTTTCGAGTAGTTATTCAGGAGAACATTATGTTAATCATATAGATGAAACGTTTAATATATTCAGGTGGGTAGCTACGTCAGCATTCGAATCTGCAAAGGAACAAGTAATACTGTAGGTTTATTCCATGCTGAAAATAGAAGAGAGAAAACAAACCTGAAGAAGGTTTCACAGCTGAAACGTTATGTTTTCTCTCTTCTCTTTTCAGCATGGAATAAACCTATTCCCAGTGGGCGGTGATTCGTCGAATATACGTATATTCACAGCGAAAATACGGCTATACGTATATAAACGTCGTTGCGACGTATAATCAAAGTCGAATTGCAACCGTAAAATTGACGACATTAATAAACGCATATATAACGTCGAAAACACATCTAACACAGTGCCTGAGGCTTTTTACTGTATATATCGTGTGTGCCGCAACTAGGAGTATACGGCACTCTGCATAGTGTACGAAGTAAATTTATTTTATTATTTTATTAATAAATATAATAAATTAATTAATTACTGCGAAAATAATTTACTTCGTACACTGTGCAGAGTGCCGTATACTCCTAGTTTTAAAACTGACAAAAATGTAGAAAACACGTTTCTCACTTAGAATTTAAGATGGGGGTGGGGTATTACTAGTAGCGGCGCAGAACTCACCATGGTGTAATTCATTTACGTGACGGGCTAGTGGTTTAATGGATAACGCGTCTGATTTCGTTTTATAAGATTGTCGATTCGACTTCTACCGGGGTTTTGTGATTTAAATCAGGCTTTTTGGGCAGTGTACCTTTTCTCTTGTCGTGTTCAAGATGATTCGCTGCATAAGCTCCTGACTGGGTGTTCTGTACTGCTCTGTTATTTCATTCAGATTACTTAAGTGGTGTACAGATAAAACCCGACTGCGTGGTGTAATTTCCGGGTTCGGCACCAGCAGCACCTGCAAACATATCAGCTGACCTCGACGTGAGTTGAACACACAACTTTCTAATCTGGAGTCAGACACGCTACCGTTGCGCCACGAGGTCACTCGCCACAAGTGCTTTTAATTCCCCCAAAGAGAAAAATCAGCGTCCCTGGAAAAGATTTTTTTCATTCTCTCCTGTGAGGAGCGCCGCTCTTCCAACGAGGGTCTCTTCTTCCCAGACCACAGATTATTCTTCCCGCCAGGCTCTCTCACAGAGAGCACACACACCGTCTCCACTAATGTGTTTACTACATCTATAGATCTGACCCCCTACAGCCCCGATATACAGCCCGGATATTCGATATTCCCCGATAAAGAACAAAAAATATTCCTGGATAGGATATTTACCACCAGCCTCGTGAACATCTCATCTTGACCTCTTCCAGGAGGAGCACAATTAACACAGAATCCTCTCTCCATTTAGCAAATAACACAAAACACTGTTTACCTGTCAAGACAGAAAACCAGGCTGCTCCAGGTGAGGCTTAAGCTCACAACCTCGGCATGACTCCACTGATGATGTCATTTTACATGGCCTGAACCAGGAAAGAGTTTGGAAGTTATGGTGTTGTTTTAATACTTGCCTACTCTTTTAATTTTTCGGTCAAATCTTTTATTTGGGAGTACTTTCAATTGATGTTAATCCTTGTCCCGATGCACGATTCTGGGCCATGGTGCATCTTGAATAATGTTCTTATACAGTAGGCTTCAGTTTGGAAAAGTGCGCTCTTCAGAAGCTACCGAAACCGCTAATGGTTACATAACACTTAATGCAAAAGCAACGGTCGGGTTTGAAAAAGAATATTACTTGCTATGAATACAAACACTGCTACAGGAGGGGTGTTAGGGCTATTTTAGCTTAGATCATCCATTCATCTTACATTTCTTCTCCATCTATATCAACAGCGAAATCGCTACTGAGCGCTAAAGGCAGGTCCTGGCAATACAATCTTCTTTAGAAAACATTATTCAAACTATTTCTACTACCATACGTCAAGTAAAAGATACCGATTGCACGCAACTAATACAATCTCTTTTCCAGGGACGTTGTAGCTAGATGCAAATTACAATCGAAAATGTATGAGTTTTAAAATTTTCTTTTGGATCCACAATGATCAGCATGAACCATCAAAGAGCCTGTAGCTGCAAGAAGGTTAAAAGCGCACAAGTGATCTGTCTTTGGTCAAAGGAATTGCTGGAGCAGTAGGACGCAGAGCAATATCTAGCAGCTGTAGACGATGTTCGGGGAAGAGATAATTCTGTTTTCAGCACAGGGAGTGAGAATGAGCTCAGTCCGGCTCCCAGCAGAATCCATTCTGGTTTGGTTACTGTCAGACTGTGCGTCTGAGGCTCTTTGGATCGCAACGTGAAAAAAAAAGAACAAAAAACATTTGCTCACATCTTGTGATTTCCACGAGAGGAAGAGAAGATATCACAAAAAAAAATCAGCACTGAAGATTTGGATCCGGGACCTCATACTTGTCAAATGATTAAAATAATAATTATGAAAATATCAGGTTGTGTTTCTGCAACATATCGTGCACAGTACGCCATTTTTTCTAAAAATACAGTAGATTGTACTTAATAAAAATGTACAATTCATCGCTGGTATAAACAGATGTGTGCTGTGTTTGCCTTTGTAAGCATTTGTTTAAAAAAGAAGTTCACAATATGATAAAAACACAGAAAGCACAAACCTAATAATATAACGATACAAAATCAATACCAAATTATAAAGCCAATTAAGTACCTATCCTTTGAAAACAGTGACATTTGTATATACTTTTGAATTACAAATCAGACAGAGTAGTCCCTTAATTCAAAGATCAGATCTTGGCCAAAACAAGACAATTAGATGTTAGCTGAATTCGGAACAAGAGCCTCTGCTTCATCGTTTATTGAGCTTTTGATCAACGTCTGAGTGAAAAAGATTTGCTATTTTAACTCTTTGATTAAAGTTCACAAAAGCACCTTCCTTCGAGCTGGAGTGAAAACAGCGACTTGAGGATTCCTAACTGTTTTTAATACAGTCCGCCACGCTACCAACTGAGCTATCGAAGGGATCTAAAGTGCTCCTCTCTGGCACATATTGCCCAATGTAGTGAAATATTCCGGGTGATTAAATTCCAGTTCGACATCAAGTTTCCAACTCGTTTCCTTAGTCTTGTTTACCTTGAATTTAAGCCACAAACCAGGATTCTACTGTATAAACTTCCGGGGATGTTACAAAATGTTTGAGGGGGCATCAATCATTACAGGCGGAAATTCACTCCTTTTTTTTCTCGAGGCATCATATTAAACATTTCATTTGGATCGAGAAGAGGATCACCATGCGAGACAGAACAAACTGTTTGATTCTGTCTTTATTGGGAGCTGTATCACAGCTAATGGATGTAAAGCCTTCAGTATGCGATAGTGAGAGTTCAGTTATGTGAAGAGAACTGAACTGAAATTTAGTGAATTCATATTTAAATAGAGTGTAAATCATCAAAGTGTTCTGTCACTTCAAACTTAGTACGACACTACCAGGAGTGGGGATCGAACCCACGTGGACTTTCGTCTATTGGATCTTAAGTCCAACGCCTTAACCATTCGGCCATCCTGGTCTATAGCAATATGCTGCTCAGTTGTTTAACATTTGAATATGATTCATCTATTAAAAAAAAAAACAGCGCCCTGTCACAGAAACGTACCCCGGTCTCCCGCGCAACAAGCAGGGGTACTCAGCACTGTACTAACGAGGAGCGCTTGTCCGCAGCTCACCGTGAGCTCTGTTTACTGTCAGCAGACATTTCCTCATTTCAAAAGACGTTTTCGCCTGCTCTCAGTAATTAATGTCGGTTTGAAGTCTGTTCCTGTTGTCTCCACTCTTGACGAAGAGCAGCCTTACGTAGGAGACTCCCTCTCTCAAGAATTTTGCCATCACCCTGCAAGAGAGAAGAGCCATCAACCACCAAGACACTTAACATTAAACACATGAAATGTGAAATGTTTTTTACTTAAGGATGTTACCGTTTCCACTCTAACTTCTTTGTCAGAAGTGGGAAATGAACAAACATCTCTAGGGGAAGCTACAACCTGAACGCAACGCCTTGGACCACCAGCCATCCTGCCTGTGGCTCTTAAATGGAATGATATGTTTTATTTCTACTTGATGATAAGGGAAAAAAAAGTTAAATGTAATTAGGGAAATGTCTTTTTTTCATGGGGAAAACAAGTCTAAGCAAATGTAAAGTTTAGAGCAGCACTCAATAAAAACTATCTGAAACCGGTAGCGCTTCTTATGCGGATCAGTATATTCCGATACCAGTGGTTCCGCAGAAGAAATAAGAAAAGCTGAACTCCAAGCACTGTGTTGCCATTACTGCTACTCTGGCTGTAGCTGCTTTAAGATCTACTCAGCGGGCACAGAATGTTGTATGAGGTCAGACTGGTTTGCGATGTCTAAATAACAGCATGCGAATTTAAGCTTATTTAAGTAAGAGTATTTAGAATATAATACATGCTCCAAAAACGTTAATCCTTCACTGGCTGCTATTTGAAACGCCTTCATAAATGACACGTAATAGAGATTTATGCAGCTAGATTTTATGCTTCACCATACATTGCAGTCAGGAAAATAAATCAATTTTCTTTAACACCTCTGGATAAAGTTCTTGGATAAAGTGGAGCAGGTTTCAGACCTCTGCGTACAGCGCCCTTGATGTCATTTTATTTTTACAGCAGCAAGCATCCTGAAAGTTTTTTTTATATTTTTTTATTTGAACAACAAAAATACATATAATACAAAAAAGAGCACATATGATGTATCAACAACATCGTCAGGGGCACGTGCTATAATCCAATTACACTTTCTGAAAAATCTACTGTCCATGCAAATGTACATGCTGATCTACAGGGTTCTTTTCTGCACTGAGCTGCTCATTTGAAATCCAGAAGGCAACACAGACGCGCTCCTATACCAAGAGTCTTATCTGGACCACCTGGGTAAAAAAAACAGGAAACCTAAGCACTATTCTATACTGACAGCTTTTGAAAAGGAGCTCTGTAATATGCACAAATACAAAGACAAGGTATAAATACTCCATAGGTTTAAAATTCAGGAATATGAATGGTCAATTGTTTACAATTGGAGTTTTTATGTTTCGTATGATTTAGCGACTTTTTTTCAACATGTAAAAAAAAAAACAGCACACCTAAATGACAAAGCCTTAGAGCTACAGAGAAAAAACAAATTGCGTTTAAAGTAATTTTAAAGGCTCGAGAAAACATTGCACTATGAACGCAAATGTTTGTCTTCTTTGTCGCACTTACGTTTTGTTGCTTTAGCAAATTTCATGCAGTTTATTTCTGACACAAGACATAAAAAGCTTGTGTATTTATGACAAAAAACCAGGGCAACAATTTTCATTGACCTTGAAACTAAAATTGTTAAAAAGTAAGTTAAATGCACATATAGTAAATATATTTTCTCATATAATGGTGTGTTTTTCTGTCTAAGAATCCTTCATGAATGGTTTAACAGACACTTTGCATGATTAAAACAAATATTTACGAATTTTAACGTTTTATACAATAAAGTTTTATTGTGAACATGAGCCCTGTTTATCGATATCACCAATACAGTTCTGGATTTTATTCTGCCTTCCTACGCACATATGAATTTTCTTTCACACAACAGCTCGCATGTGTGGTAGGGTATTAGCGCCAGGGATAAAAAGAATGATGTTGGCTTTTAAATGATAAACCATTTGCGTTTATACAAAATCACAATGCGTTGTCGCAGACATTGGGACATACTCTGTTTAAACACCTGTCGTTTTCTCTTATATTGGCTCCTGTGCTTCGGTCCATTCGGTCCATTCGGTCCAAAAAGTGGATTTTGCACCTGCGCCAGTGCTGTAGTGGTATCATACAGACGCCCATACAAATCCATCACACGCTGAAAGCTCCGGAAGGCAACATAAAATATTGCTCTGTCTGTTGGTGGATTAGGTATGCACGCTTTTTTCAATGTAAAATACAATGTAAAAAGATCAAATTTGATTCAAAATCGATTAATGTAAAAACCAAAAAAGCTCATGTTTTTTATCTAGTTTTATCTTTATCTATATCTATATCTAGTTTTTCAAAGGTCTTTTAAAAAGAAAGTTTATCGCGATTGTGAAAGTTAGAGAAGGTGTACCAGCACGTGCCTTCATATCTCGCCTGTAGCTGCGAGAAGGTTAAAAGCGCACAAGTAATCTGTCTTTCGTCAAAATAATTGCTGGAGCAGCAGGACGCAGAGTACCATCCAGCAGCTGTAGATGGTACTCTCAGTCCGGCTCCCAGCAGAATCCATTCTGGTTTGGTTACTGTCAGACTGGGCGTCTGAGGCTCTTCGGATCACAACGTGAAAAAAAAAAGAACAAAAAACAATTGCTCACATCGTGTGATTTCCACGAGAGGAAGGGAAGATATCACTTAAAAAAAACAGAACTGAATATTTGGATCCGGGGCCTCATACTTATCAAATTATTAAAATAATGATTATTAAAATATCAGATTGTGTTTCTGCAACATTTCGTGCACAGTACGCCGAATTTAACAATAAAACAACAGTCACAGTGAGGGCTTTACACGCAGACTGGGGTATTTTCCCTTTTTATATTTTTGCCACTTTATATCGAACCTGTTATACTCCCAAAAGTGCACAGTAGCTTGTAAATAAAAACGTACAATTCACCGCTGGTATAAACAGATGTGTGCCTTGTTTGCCTTTGTACGTTAAAAACACAAAAAACACAAACTTAATAATATAACGATACAAAATCAATACCAAATCATAAAGCCAATTAAGTACATATCCTTTCCTTTGAAAACAGAGAACACCTTTATATCTACAAAAAAAAAACGTGACATTTGTATATACTTTTGAATTACAAAGCAGACAGAGTACTCCCTTAATTCAAAGATCAGATTTTGGCCAAAACAAGACATTCAGACGGGAGTTTAATTCGGAACAAGAGCCTCTGCTTCGTGGTTTATTGACCTTTTGATCAACGTCTGAGTGAAAAAGATTTGCTATTTTAACTGTTTGATTAAAGTTCACAAGAAGCACCTTTCTTCGAGCTGGAGTCAAACCAGCAACCTAAGGATGCCTCACCATTTCCACTACAGTCCTCCGCTCTACCAACTGAGCTATCGAAGGGAAGTGGGGAATACTGTTTACCTTGAATTTAAGCCACGAATCAGGTTTCTAAAGTATGAACTTCCGGGGATATTACAAAATGTTTGATGGGGCATCAATCGTTGATCAATCGTAGCAGGGGTGGCGCACCGTCACTGTACCCAGACGGAAGGCAAGCACCTGTTTCCCCTGGACTGCAGCAAGCTGTCCCATCACGGTCTTCAGCTGCAGGCCGGAGGCCTCCCATCCTGGGGGGTTGGTGCCCTCGGTGTCGGGGAGGACGCCAGGCCGGAGTAGGGTTACCGATGAACCGGTGTCGAGCAGGGCCAGGCAGGGTTGGTCCTCGATTCGGCAGTGGAGGTACAGGCCCTGGCTACAGCTGACTCGCCCCACAGTGGCGTGCAGGGCGCCGGTCTTCACAGCGCTCTCCGGAGCTGGGGTTGAGGTGTTCCAATGGCGGCCGTCCCCGCGCTGAGCCGCCCCGTTCCCGTTTTCCGATGCCGATGTAATTGTGCGAGGCTTTGGGGCCCGGCAGTCCCGGGCTCGGTGTCCCCTCTTCCCACAGCCTTGGTAAAACCAAAACCGTTGGTCAGCTGGCAGGGCGCACTGCATCTGCTGGTGCTTCCAGCCACCCCAAATACGGCCTCAGCCCATGTAGCAAGGGCCAAGGCCTGCCCCAGCGAGGCTGGCGCGGCCAGCTGTACGTGGCGCCGCTGCTCCTCAGGTGAGAGGGCCTTGAGAAAGGCCTGGAGAGCCATCTCCTGCTGCGCCTCCTGGGGGAAAGCTGGGTATCCTTGGCGGGCGAGGAACATGACATCAGCGGCGACCGAGCCCAGTCGCTCTCCTGGTCGGCGCCGCCGTAGGGCCGGCCTCTCCCGCATCAGGTCAGGCGCCTCCTCCACCTCCAGCCGGAGAGCTGCTGCCAGTGCTGCATATTCTCCTCTGTCCTCCTCCGGGACATCCAGGAGCAGCTGGCAGGCTGCTCCTTCCAGCGCCACAGCCAGGTGGCTGGCCATCTCTGCCCGGTTCCAGCCATTCGTTCGGGCCGCGAGCTGGAACTGCCTTAGGTTTCCCAAGGTGCTTCCCAGTCGTAGAGACCGGGTCGCACCTGCGCTGATGAGTGTGGGAATCGCTGGTCGGCTCCGGCAGGGAGGGTATCTTCTCTCTGGGGTATCCGCTGGCCAGGAGTAGCAGCCAGTTGCCCCAATTCTACCGGCAGAACCACTACTGAGTAGCCCTGGTAAGGGCTGTGGCCACCTGTCGCACCCAGGAGCTGCTCAGGCTCCATATGTGCGCTGCCGGTGGGTTCTGTCTCTTTTAGAGTCAGCCAGCGCTTGACAGAATCGGTTAATGTCTGCCACGGTTTGTTCATCCTGCCCGCTTCTGACACCAATGTAGCGTTTACAGGTTCTTCTCAGGACAAAGGACCAATGGAGATGAGATAAATGAACCAAGCGATAGCTTTATTCTTTATCAACCACACAAAACCAAACACAGAATATACACACACATGAGGAGACTGACGGAGCACGTAAATATCTTCAGGGTGGTAATTACTTAACAACAAGCTACAGATGCAGCCATTCAAAATGCGCGGGCGATACCGCATTATTTTCCGGTACGCTGTACGCAGTCTACCTCAAGTTACCGGTAAATACCGCGAGTTACCGGTAAATACCACTAGTTACCGTAAATTCTCCTATAATACGACAAGCAAAATAATAGTATCCGGAATTTCCGCAAGGTGGAGCTAATAAAGCTCAACCTCTCATGTTTGAGCTGTGGCCATCAAAGTCTTTAACGGAGATATTACTAATAGTATTAATAATGAATGACCTTGGACAAGCTGTAAGTGTAAACTCAAAGTATTGCCCTGGTCAACATTCTTTCTTTCATTGACCGTCTTTGTAAAAATAACACCACAGCATTTCACAATCACGCATTTGTTTCCAATCATGCAAAGTACAGTAATTTTTGAGAATCGATTCACCATGCCTTTCACATGCTCATAAAAGAGATTGATTTAGGAACATTAACATATTACCGTATAAAAACTGTACTGTATACTGTACAGTATGTATATGTATATTTAATGTCTTAACTGTGCCCGTTTAAGTATTGAATATTCATATCTAATTTTACCACTGAAGGGAAATCTTAGTAGCTGAGCATAAAAAGAATAGGAGCATACTGCAACGCGTGTGAAGGCCATAAACGATATTAATTTTGGAACATAAACATACAGTATATGGCTGGTCTCGGTACTTTAAAGAAAACATACACGAAACATGGTTTCATTATGACCAGAATCGGTCTTGAGATATTTTTAACTTGATTTACAGTATTTGAGAGGTATGTCTTAACACCGATACTACAGTACGTAAATACTGCTCACGTATATGTTTCTAGGTTTATATTATGCATTTCATACGGTCAAATTACTTTTGAGAAACTAATAAGAAGCGCGAAACGATATGCCCAGGGCGTTTTAGTTTCGTTTTGTGCTGGGACTCTGCTTTAACAATGTCGCCGTGGATTGATTAGAGATATCAAGTACATACAAGTCATTTTTTAAATGTTGTAGTTCGTCTTGTAAAAATGTTACGAGTACATCATCTATCAACAATTACACAGGTTCTGTTTCCATATTGCGGATTTTGGTTACATAATATTATTTTCTAAATTTCACGATGAGAATATATGATTTGGGCAAACAGAGCCGCAAAGAAGTACATTATGGGTTGTTGTTTTTTTTTTTGCAGTTTTATCTAGAACAAGCGATGCTTAAACCTTTGTCTGATTCTTGTGAAACTATCCACACGACAGTTACAGTACCTAGGAGTTGACTTCAGTGATGTCACTGATGGGATGTTTCTAAAAATCCATCCTCTGTAAAACATCTTCTCTAGTTCTGCATATGTATTCGCTAATGAAGCTGTGTGTTCTGAGCCTGGATCTCTACGTTTCTGTATGAACCAGCTTAGAGGGCTAAAGACAGCTTGTGTTTAAATTGAGTGTAAGGTAATTTATGCTTCTAAAGTCATGGTCAGCATTTATTATTGTACTGTGCTGTAAACTTGTTCTGTGCCTAGTCACATTATTTTATAGCGTTTTTATAGCGTTATCAAATCTGGTGGCGCTGTGTATTAGTTTCTTGACTCCCATGTCACAAGGTCTGTGATTGAATCCCATGGAACTATGACTTTATTTTTTAACAAACATTTCTTTGAAAAAATGAAACGTTTCTCTTGGTCAGAGATTAAATAAAACCTCACTCGCACCAAACAAATTTATATTTCTACATATCACAACATGATCGGATTGAAGTCTTTTTAATAACAATGACTAGTCACCTATGCGTTACAAAATAAACATTTATATTGATTTGAATCGCGTTTTGATTTAAATCGTAAACGCGTGTTTAAATATATGTGTTTAAAGGCGATATACTGTATAAAAGCGCTGATTCTTATGGAGTGTGTTCCGCCGGGGATTCAAAAAATTTATTTTTTTAATCGCGTATCTAAGGAAAATTGCAGTATAACTTTGTTAATGCACAAACAGTGGTATGTTACATTATAATTTGGGTGTCTCCTCTTGCCAGAAAGCTCTAAATTGCATTTTGAGTGCGGTTTTTGACTTTTTCTAAATTGCAACCCATAAATAAAGCTGATAAAGCTTAGACTAACTGTATTCTAAACTGTATTACAACGTAAATTGCAAAAATGCACTTGGAATCTGTCCAAGCCCTCCTACGAAAATTATTTAAACTGCGACACTGATCATTCATCTCTAAATAAACTTTATTTTATATAGCGTTTTAGGCGAATAGGTAATTAGATTGCTCATAAACCTAATCGCTTTTTCTACATAAACACAGCGTGATTGCTCTCTGAAAATGCTTTTCCTTTATATTTAGGCTCAGATTTCAACTTTAGATCGCATTATTATAAACTTTCTTGGAAAACTGTATTTTATGTAAACCATGTTTGCTATTAATTCATTTAGGGCTAAAATACGTTCATTGTCTTCCAATCGAGTCGAGTTGACATTAGAAGCTTGCCACTCCCGGACTGTTACACCAACACATTAGCATGTTAAAGCGATTTCATTGAGGAGCCCAGCTACCAGTTAACACTGTACTTCCTACTTTGAAAATACCTGTGAAACCGGTTTAATTCGTCACAGCCAGCACTCCTGCAGAGAGGGGGTTGTAGTCGTAAAGTAGAAGCAGGCGAGATTTCCAGCGAAAGACACCTCCCCCCCCCCCACTCAAAAACCCAGTAAGCAGTAATGCTTTATGTTGAAAATTGAGGTGGATTTTGTTTATGATAAAGAGGAGAAACTGGGATGGGAGGAGGGTTTGGTTTTGCATAAGGGGCGGGACTATGATAATTGGAGGAATTTGCGAGAGTATAATGGTTTGATATATTTGATTTTGTATTGTGGTTGTTATCTATGTTTTTGGTTGGTATTATGTTTATATGGTTGTTTTTGTTGGTTGGTTGTTATTATGGTTATTAATAATACGATCTATAGTTGAAATCTGAGCCTAAATAAAAAGAGAAAGCAAGTGATTAGGTTTATGAGCAATCTAACTACTTATTCGTTTAAAAAGCTATATAAAATAAAGTTTATTATTAATTTGCTGGACAGAGCGGTGAACATTATTATGCAAGACAAAGATAACGATCCTGATCAGTTTAGAAATCTGTGTCAGGTTTTTACTTCTTAAACTTTTAAAATACACGTTTCGAATAGAAAGAAATCCTCTTCCTGGTACAGTCGCATGAAGAGAGAGGCAAAACAGCCCTACACAGCCCTGTCGCAGTACACGAATATAATCATATCGTTATTAAATTCTTTAGATACGCGATTCCATATTATATTAGCAGAAAAGCTTAAACTACCACTTTTTCACATGCTATTTCAAATGTTAGTTAAATTTAATTTATTTATATATTATATATTTATATCTCTGACAAAGGGAAACGTCTCATTTTTCCAAAGAAATGTTTGTTCACAACGGCGACTGTCAGAAGATAGGACACAGCGGCTCAGGCACCCGCTGAATGGAAAAGGGGCACTTTAATGTTCTGTATGGCTAATACTAAAGCCAATACTAATATTCAATACTTTAATATCCTTTTCTGTATGTTTAACAATAGTGGGTACTGGCCTAATTCGTCCCTGCTCCCGTTGTTAGGTGTTAATGTGTTGTTAAGTGTGAATTTGTAGCTGTTTCCCTGGGGTCTGGCTTTTTTTCTGGAAAACCATAACTGGTCTTGTCCAGATTGACTGTCGGCGCCCAGGTCTGATCTTTGTCTTCTAAGATCTCTGTGTACAGTGGAACCTCCTGTCCAGCCAGCACATGTCCACAGACATTCACAACAGCGACATATCATAAAACGTTTGCACATATAGTGTGCAAAAATGCACTTTATTTACTAAAAATAAGACAGAGATACTGTATCAATTTATGTTGCATTAGCCTGATTATGATTAAAAAAACACATATAATTAAACACGCGTTTGCGATTTAAATCAAAACACGATTTAAATCAATATAAATGTTTATATTGTATCGCATACTGTCCAGCCTCCATTTCTCTATACAAATTTACTCTATTACACACACACACACAATAGAAGCAGGAAGCAGAAGCAGGGACCGTTTCCCGCAGAAGGGAAGAAGGTGACTATTCATTGTTATCAAAAATGACTTAGAATTGATCATGTTGCGATATTTTGAAATATAAAAGTCAATTGATTGTCCATAATATCGCTATTCTATTTTTTCGAAGAAATGTTTGTTAAAAGAAAAGTCCAGCACCAGCTGGAATTGAACACACAATCTGAAAATTGCTAATCAGGCACGTAGACCAGTAGGCTACAACACAACTCGCATGATAGGGAGGCGAAACAGCCCTACATAGCCCTGTCGCAGTACACGAATATAATCATATCGTTATTAAATTCTTTAGATACGCGATTCCATATTATATTAGCAGAAAAGCTTAAAACTACCACTTTTTCACACGCTATTTCACATGCTAGTTAAATACTTCGATGCTTGAAATGTTTAAGGAGAAATGGAATACCGGTGTGTATTTTTCTTTTAAGTACCGATTCCTGGAATCTGACTGGCTGACACCCTTCTGAAGTGGTTCCATAAAATCTGGTATACGGAAAAGAAAGCGTTGATAAAAAAAGCCTGGATTCTCATGTATCTCATACAAGTATCTTTTAATACAGTCTTTGCTGTGCTCTTGAGGATCCTTGTGATATTTTGAGCTCTAGTTGAATGATAAGTGTCACATTTTAAATCATTTTCGTAGTTAGAAATTATGAAATGCCCTGTTAAAAGCAAGGGAGTTTTTATGCCCGTTGAAGTAAAACAAAATGCCTGACAAAATATGGCTTGGACAGATTTCAAGTGCTTGTACAAATGTGCTAAAGAAATTATACTTTGAGTATACAGCTTGTCCAAAGTCATTCATTATCAATACTATTAGTAATATCTTCAGTAAAGGCTTTGATGCATAAATATTTCTGATAAAGGTAGGTTGTGTACTTTTGTCCAGCTGAGCAATCTTGCTTTCATAAAATATATACGCGATTCAAAATTATATTCCCTTTTAATCAAATTCTAAAAGTATGCCTGTTGACTCCAGTATCTCTTTAGTTAAAGACTTCGATGCTTAAAATGTTTAGGGAGAAATGAAATACTGGTGTGTATTTTTTCTTTAAAGTACCAAGACCAGCCATATACTGTATGTTTATGTTCCAAAATTAATATCGTTTATGGCCTTCACACGCGTTACAGTATGCTCCTATTCTTTTTATGCTCAGCTACTAAGATTTCCTTTCAGTGGTAAAATTCAATATCTACAACGGGCACAGCAAAGACGTTTACTGTAAGTCTTTCTACGACATACCAACGGACCACGAGTGCCCCTGTCGGTCAACCAATCACGTACTGCGGTGCCTCGCGTCATCTTGCGTCACAATGCGCGACGCCACCTGCAGTACGTGTCTATAACACGCACTTTGAATGGCTGCGTCTGTATGTGATCAGCTGATATTAAATAGGACTAATACGAATCAATACAATTGATGTCTGGCAAAGGCAAATAACCTTTGTACATGATCTGGAATGTGACTGGTTAAATTTCAGCACAGTTGCTACCCCCTTTATAAAGGGTGTGCACACGTATACAACCAAGACATTGAAGGTTTTTTTTTTATTATTGTTCCAAAAAATGTTCCATTTGTTTTCTTTCTTAAATGTTGTTGATTAAAGGATCTTATTAAATGTGAAAAAATCTGATTGTGAAAAGGTCAAATTCTTTGTGAAAAAATCAGTAATGTGAGGAAAGATGAATTGTGGGAGTCCCTTGACTCCTCGTGTCGTACTGTATTTCTCTCTCATTCTACTGGGAGTGGCGCCGTCACTTCTGGATAAAGTCCGTCAGCGGTCATTCCAGACGGGTCAGGTACGACTGCGCTTCGGAACAAGAAGAGACGTGACTTGCAAGAATCCCGACAGTATTGCTTTTCTTGTGGGGCCTGGATAGCTCAGTTGGTAGAGCATCAGACTTTTAATCTGAGGGTCCAGGGTTCAAGTCCCTGTTTGAGCGGTTGTGCTTTTCTTCAATCTATTGTGAATGTCATTCTAAATCATCTTTTATCTTTCCCTCTGCTAGCTGTACTGTGGTTATTTTAAATGTTCATCACTTGTATTTTCTTTAGTGTTTCCTTTCACAAACCAAAAATGTTCAAGGTGATCTTCTCACCACACTCCACGTAGATAAATTAAAAGAAATCACAGTAGAGTAAAGGACACGCAGTGAGGAGCTCCCGCAGTGAGTACTCTTGAATACGACAAGAGGAAAGGCACACTGCACATCTGCGGAACATCGCAAAGTATTTTTTTTTTTATTAAAGGTTCAAGGAAACCTGAATATGTTTGCTAGAAGTATTTCAGAATCACAGTCAAATCGAGTACGATTGCTGCACAGATCTGCCGTGTTGAAATTAGAATACTGTTTGTGCGCTGTTCAAAGCTTTTCTAAAACTACAGAGATACGTTTCGGAATGCGTCTTCCTGTAAAAATAAAATCTCTACACGGGCGCTATAAGCAGAGTCTGAAGCTTGCTTAACAGAAGAACTATATTCAGAGGGCCAAAGAAGTGAATATTTCACCAAGTGAGAGAAAGCATCTCGAAAAAAGGAGGTGCAGTCTCTTCCATGGAGCATAACACCACAAAGTCAGACTACAAGTGCTGAAAAGCTGCTATCAAGCGTAACCCTGGTCGAGCGCTCTAAGGAGCTGGATTAAAGCTCCATCTCTTCGAGGGCGTGAGCTGGAATCCCACTGCTGCCCAGTATCTCCTTGTTAAGAATCATGGTTTTGTTGTTGTAGATTCTGCGCGATTAAATCAGTTTCAATAGAATTCATTTGAACAGTCATATTTGTTTTATTCCTCCTACCATGGCAATTTGTGCTCAAAGATGGAACTTTTTTGTATTTTAAAAAACATGCTAGCCTTGATGGGAAAGTAAGTGGAACTGCAGGCGTGGTGGCCAAGTGGTAAGACATCGGTATCAATTAGGTCAATAATCTGTTAAATATTTTATGCCATTTTTTCCATAGATGTTCACATTGGAACAGTGAGAAAGGTGTGCCTGGATGCACTTGAACCATCACCTTACTATAATTTTAGTCCCAACCTGGCCGCACTAAGCAATTGTACCACAGAGACTCCAAAGAGTCTGTTTTCTCCATTTGCAGTTTTGCGTAAAAAATAATCTGCACTTTTAAGCAAGTATTGTATTTCAAATTTTGCAAATTTCTTGAAAAACGTTGTTTCAGAGAGAAACTGAGTAGACAGGAATAGCCCAGTCAGTAGAATATCGAACTTTTTATCTCTAGGTCACTAGTCAGGCGACTGGTTTTCTTGCAACTACTGTGAACCTGCAAAATAGATGGTCTTTTGTCCCTCAGTTTTCAAGTTGTTCTATGAATGTTTAAAATGTTCAATATTTTTTATGCTCTTAAGCACTTTCCGTCACAAAGTTTATGGTGTTCTTGGTGCTGTGCTGCACATCGATAATGCAGACGAGAGCACAGGTAACAATACAGGACAAGCAGTGAGGAGCTACTGTAGCTTTCAACTCAGTGCAGAGTCCAGAGGGAGGCCTAGGTCGCTAAACGATCAACAGATATCTAATAATGACGTTCACAAAGGTGACAATACATTTTTTTCAACATATCCTTACATTTACCTGTACAGCACAACATATTTTCTATACCCTCAAACCCCCAATGTAACGACTTTCTCCTGAGAAACACAAGTATAGAGTGAAATCACAATAACTTATACAACAAATCTATTCAAACGCCCAGATATGACAGAACACACCCCTTTAAATATGTATTTCCTTCATTTCAGTTTTCTTCCCTCCCCAGGATACCTGAAAATTCACTATCACATATTAAAGGCTGTACATGTAATACATCTACTAATAAAGATGGACATTAAAGTTAATTATTAAAAAATTACACTTTTCATTAAGACATGTATTGATAAAATTATTGTGAATAGTTGTGGTGTCTGGAAAGCAATTTTTGTTAAATATAACAATTTTCAAGCGAGTGGTGCATAAGCTTGTTATTTAGTGACTAAATTATTTCCACTGCATTCACAACAGTTCGAAATGTGTTCACTTGTTCTGCATAGCCTGCTACTGAGTTGTTTTCGGAACTGAAATCTATAAGAACATTATTTAAGATGCACCATGGCCCAGAATCGTTCATTGGGACTAGGATTAATATCAATTGAAAGTACTCCCAAATAAAAGATTAAACCTGAATATTAAAAGAGCAGGAAAGTATTAAAACAACACCATAACGTCTTGACTTCCAATCTTCTTCCTGGTTCAGGCCATGTACAGTAAAATGACAATCAGTGGAGTTATGCCGAGGTTGAAAGTTTAAGCCTCACCTGGAGCAGCCTGGTTTTCTGTCTTGACAAAAAAAGCGTTTTGTTCCACAACGGTGTGAAATGATCACGTCTTTACTCTACTTCTCTCTTGTAGCAAAGCAGCTCTTGCTAGGTGAGCATTTGCTCCGGTAAATTAGGTCACTTTTCATGTTAACTCACTTCTTCTAAACACAACATTTCCTGGTGCACGTTTTCTCTATGAAAAAATACATTGTCCCTTACATGATTGCTCGTTTTTTTTCATCAAAGAGTACAGAAAGAATAAAGAAAGGAAAAGTGTCGTAAATGAACTCTGCCGCCCGTGGGAGATGTCAAGCGCATTGGACATGAAAAGTGCCCGATAAAAGCCATTTCTGTACCTTTCTCTTAGTGTCGGGGCTCCTATTGAATGTAAAGGAGGCAACGTGCTCAGCCAGCCGACTCAGCGCTTACTGAACGCAGGTGTCTCAGAGCGGTGTGTCCAAGTGGAAGTAAAAGAGGCGAATGCTGCCGGCGTCGTGGCTTAGTTGGTTAAAGCGCCTGTCTAGTAAACAGGAGATCCTGGGTTCAAATCCCAGCGGTGCCTGTCATCCTGTCTTCGCGCACCGTTTATTGTTACAGACAATATTCTTCAGCATTATGTTTAAATGAAATGTTCATTTCGTTTTTGGCACGACTTGTTTTTCAAGAAATCCACACATTGCGAAAGATAAATTGCTCATCTTTCTTATCAGTGCAAAAGAATTACTGCCAGCAGGCAAGAAAATGACAACGATTTTTTTTTTTACTTTAGCCAAAAATCTGTGAATGTAGAAAAAATACGACGTGTGTCAGTTTCTATGGCAC
Source organism: Atractosteus spatula (assembly GCF_055471065.1). Classification (NCBI taxonomy): domain Eukaryota; kingdom Metazoa; phylum Chordata; class Actinopteri; order Semionotiformes; family Lepisosteidae; genus Atractosteus; species Atractosteus spatula. The sequence goes on from NW_028296612.1 coordinate 526,076, forward strand.
ACTCAGTCAGGGTGTCCTTCAGTTAAACACAACGTTAGTAGATCAAACGCACCCAGAGACACACTTCGAATTAATCCGATCTAAACATTACCTTCTCTAAATGTGATTGAGTTTCTTTCCACGTCCTTAGCCATCTTGATGTTTGCAGAGATTTTCAACTTTTGACACGAGTCAAACTACAAGTAAATAGTTGAGTACCTAAGTCAATATCACCGGGAATGTGAATATAAATGTAAACATCAATATTTCTGCTGTCTCCTGAGAAACACAAGTATAGAGTCAAAACACAATAAATAATGCTAAAAAAACTGTTCAGTTAACACCCAGATGTGACAAAACACATTTAAGACTTGCATCCCCTTTAAATATGTATTTCCTTAATATCAGTTCTCTTCCCTCCCCAGGATACCTGCAAATTCACTATCGCACATTAAAGGCTGTGTGTAAGTCTTACATGTGTTCTGTCACATCTGGGTGTTAAATTAATAGATGTGTTGTGTTATTTAATATGATTTGACTTCACGCTTGTGTTTCTCGGGAGACAGCAGAAATATTGGGGATTTGCGGCTACAGAAAAAAATGTGAACTTTACAGGCAAAAGTAAGGTTACGTTAAAGAAACAAAAAAAAAACGTATTGTCACCCTTTTCAACGTGATTTTTCAAGACATTTGTTCGGAATAGTGTATCTTCTCGTGTCTGTGGCTGTTATCCTACAATAACGGTGGTGAAATAGCAGGAATGTGCGGAAAGAATCGGGATGGAACAGAAGACATATCTAGTTGATAGTAAGGTTGTGTAGGACCGCACACACTACGATGTCAGTGTTGAGTAGCGTGGTTTAAAAGCTTCTTCACGAACCGGGAAGGAGTAGAAACCTAAAGTCTTCTTATCCGTAATCAGACACGTTATCCATTGTGCCACTGGCGTTTGCATCGCATTCCCATACAGCACCACATTGAGTTCAGAGCAGCTAGTAATACTGTACATCGCCACGGTCAACATTTTCTCAATTAGATTCATGTGTTTTGTACGTGTGTCTAATTACTCCGTCTTTCATTATGTCTGGTTTAAAATAATGTATCTTTAAAACAGACAAAGGGTTTATGAGTCTCCCTGAAATTCACACACGAAGAATAAAAGATATCGCGTTTAAAAAGAATACAAAGATGCCGGCGATAGAAAACAGAGAGTCTTAAGTGCGCGCTATCACTGAACTAAACTCCCGATCGGTAACTTGTCGGCGGGTTTTTAATTGTGTTAGGAAGCGCAAACAGTCAACAGTGTACATTTTAAAGGTCTAAGCAAAACAATCAGACTTGAGGATTAATCAGAACAGGAGCCTCTACTTCTTTGTATACTGAGGTTTCGGGTGAACATCAAAGTGAAAGACAAATTCGAAATTTTCACTTTTTGATTAAGGAACAAGAAAACACCATCATTTGAACTGGATTCAAACCAGGGACATAAGAAACGCCTGCTGTTGTTGTCTACAGTCTTAAGAGCTAGCAACTGAGCTATCGGAAAGTAAATGTTTTGTCACACGCGTAGCCCAATGCAGTGTAGTGTTCCTCTTTATTTAAATCCCAGTTCGATATCAAAATACTCACTCCCATAGTCTCGTTTAGTAGAAGAAATGGACCAGGCTTCTACTCTATAAACGTCCATAGTTCTTATAAAACATTTGAAGGGACATCGGTGCAGGCAGAAATCGACTCTTTTTCTAGTGGGAACAGGATCACATAAAAACTTTCTTTTGAATTGAGAAGAGGATCATGGTGACACTCAAAACATACTTGCCTTTGCTTCTTTCGAGGACGAATGGATTATTGAACTGCAAACATCGGAACATCGGATCAAATCTCTCCACTACTGCAGTTGCTTCTTTGAGAGTTTCTTCAAATATTTCAACTGAAGGTCAAATTCAATCTTACGGATTTTGGTTTTCTTTTGATCGAAATTGTATTAAAATCCGAGCCTCTTTCACAGTTGTATAATACTTTCCCCTGCATCCTCAGATAAAAATTCTAAATACCACAAAGTTACAATATATGGAATAGCATTTATTTTTAAATGTATTTTAAAATTTGCATTTATTTAGAGCTACATTTAGTGCTAGGTAAAGATAACATTGCTAATATTGATGGAGTACAAATGGAAGATGGATTTATGAGCTAAAAGTGCTAAAACGCCTCTTGTAACAACTAAGGACTCGTAGCAAGATTTATTTTCAAATCCAATCTTTGCTATTGCATTGCGTATTATGTAAACACGACCAGTTCCGGTTTCTGGTGCGTGCATTTTTTTCAAACTGAAATTCACAAGAACATTTTTCAAGATGCGCCATGTCCCAAAACCGTTTATCAGGACTACTATTAATATCAGGTGAAAGCAGTACAAAACATAAATTTAGCCGAAATATTAAGAGACTATTGTCTGTCAGCTACTAAGCCATGTTCAGCCAACGCTAGAAATATTGCTGCTCTCCTAAAGTAGCAAAAGACCGCCAACCCAATTTAGAAACAGAACACAAAGGCTCAAACCGACGGGAGTGGGATTCGAGCCCACGCGTGCAGAGCCCAATAGATTAGCATTGCAAATTCGTGCCAAAACTATTGAGATACATCAGAATCGTACCTGTATTTCTTTGGATTTTAGGAAATTTATTTCAGCGTGTTTATTTTTTCTGCCTGTGATCTCGGAAAGAAAGACCCACTACCTGTTCACCGAAATATTCCGGGAGTTTGCTGTGGTTTAAGAGGAGTGTATGAAGGTAATAAAGGAGGGAGGACACGTGAATTGTATAGCTGCTGAACCCGGACACACACCGTCTCCAGCTACTGTTGGAGATTTACAGTTCAGAAAACTGCTGTCTCGAGCAGAAACTGATCTTCCTGCTTTAGTCAAGGTTATTGGAATCGGAGGTTACCGTGGGGTATAGCGCTTATATCTCTCTTCTCTGGCTAAACGGACAAGTTTAAGTTTACAACTGTAAAGTATAGAAATAGACAAAAAAAAAGCTAAAATACTTCAGTAAGGCCGAGCAGATAGGAAAGTTTAATAAAATGTTCTGTAAATCAATTTCCCTCGATTTCCGAACTCTCTGTTCGAGCTCTGATATAATCTCTCTGCTCCTGCCGCTGTCACTGGGAGAGTGACTAAATTCGGTAGGGCTACAGGTTGATTTCACAATGCCACATTTAATTAAATAAAGGATAAACCACAAGGAAAACAGATATGTTTTAATAAATCTTCTTCTGGCTTTATATTTCGGTCTTTCACATTGGAATACATACTTTGCAGTAAATCTTTACTCGATTACAGGCAGCCCGAACGTAAGGGAGAATCGAAGCCTATTTGACTTTCTGCTAATCACATTGAAGTGTTCACGAAGCATTTCCCTGCCCATCATGTGCCCGCAAACCGGTTTATCCGTTTTCCTCTTCCTGTCATTGTCAGCGAGCGCAACAAGAAGGGAAAATGCAGGACAGAGAAAAGGTATTATTTGTCAGGAGTGGGATTTGAACCCACGCCTCTATTCAGAGACTAGAACACCCAAGCAATGGAAAGACAGGAGCCCTTGAGTCTGGCGCCTTAGACCGCTCGGCCATCCTGACGAACTACGTTCAGATCTCTTAAAAGCACCAGTAGTTCACTAAACTGAGAAATGCTTTGCTGGATAAACGTAAAATTGCCTGTTGTAGCCTAAACGGACCGGGAAATTAAATATTCGGATCGATTCAGAGTGTGCTTTACAGCCTTCTTGTAATATTTTGATCTGCTAGGGCGCAGTCGTTTTTACAATCTGGATTATTTCAAAAAGACCGACATCAGTGTAATACAGCTTTCACGTTTGGGAACAGACCTTGTATTGTACATTTCTTATAGGTTTATTTTCCTGATTGCAACATACTGTGAAGCATAGAAGCCAGCTGCATAAATCTCTATTACACGTCATTTATGAAGGCGTTTCAAATAGCAGCCACTGCAGGATTAACGCTTTTGGAGCATGTATTATATTGTAAATAATCTTATTTAAATAAGCTTAAATTCGCATACTGTTTTTCAGACAGCGCAAACCAGTCTGACCTCCTACAACTTTCTGTGCCGCTGAGTAGATCTTAAAACAGCTGCAGCCAGAGTAGCCGTAATGGCAACCCACTGCTTTGAGATCGGCTTTTCTTATTCTGCAGAACCACCGGCATCGGAATATACTGATCCGCATAAGAAGCGCTTTCGGTTTCTGATCGTTTTTATTGAGCGCTGCTCTAACTTTACATTTGCTCGTACTAGTTTTTCCCATGAAAAAAGACATTTCCCTCATTACATGATTTCACTTTTTTATTTTCAACAAGTAGAAAGAAATAAAATATAATTCCATATAAGAGACACAGGTTGGATGGTTGGTGGTCTAAGGTGTTGCGTTTAGGTTGCAGCTTTTCCTGGAGACCTTTGTTTAAGTCCTACTTCTGACAAAGTAGAAACGAAAAAATCCCTAAGTAGAAAGCATCTCGCATTTCACGTGTTTAATGTTAATTGTCTCAGCGGTTGCCTCGGTGAATGATGGATCTTCTCTCTTGCAGGGTGACGGCAAACTTCTTCAGAGAGGGGATCTCCCACGCACGGCTTTTCTTCATCAAAAGCGGAGACAAAAGAAACAGACTTCAAACTGAAATTAATTACTTCTTGATCGTTTATGACCGTCTTTAAAAAGCTGAGAGAAGGCGAAAACGTCTTTCGAAATGAGGAAATGTCTGCTGACAGTAAACACAGCTCCTCTTTAGTACTGTGCTAAGTACCCGTTTGTTGCGCGGCAGAACGGGGTACGTTTCTGTGACAGGGCCCTGGTTTATTTTTTTTAAATAGTTGAATCATATTGAAATGTTAAACAACGGAGATAAAGTCGCTGTTGACCAGGATGGCCAAGTGGTTAAGGCGTTGGATTTAAGACTTAATGGACAAATGTCCATGTGGGTTCAAACCCCACTCCTGGTAGAGTCTTGTAAATATTTTGAAGTGAGAGGTAACTTTTAAGACTTACACTCTATTTAAATGTCATTTTACTTAATTTCAGTTCTCTTCACTCCCTGGGATAACTGAACTCACAATCGCATACTGAAGGCTTTATATGCATTATCTGTGATACAGCTTCTAATAAAGACGGAATGAAACTGTATTAATAATAAATGACATTGTTTTAAATAAACGTGTATTGATAAACTTCATAATTAATAAAAGTGGTGTGACAGGAAAGCAAATTAAATATTACAATGATATTCCAAGCAACTGATGCGTAAATTCATTATGTCGTGACAGTTTTATTCCCACTATAAAGGGTAATATTCTAATGTGATCCAGTGTTCCGCTTAGTCTGCTTCTGAATTTCTTCATTTCAATCAGTCCTCTATTTCAGTAACCTCTAGAGGGCTCAGGATTGAGTTCCTTGAAGTTAAGAACAGGTTAATTAAGGAGCTGCAGGCTGAGTTCGTTGTAGTCTTAAATTCAAGAATTCTTCGATTTTAAGAAAAAAGACAGGTATGTTTTGTGTCTCATGGTGATCCTCTTCTCGATCCAAATGAAAGGTTTAATATGATCCCTCTAGAAAAAAAATAAGTCAATTTCCGCCTGGAGTGATTGATGCCCCATCAAACATTGTGTAATATTCCTGGATGTTTATACAGTAGAATCCTGGTTCGTGTCTTAAATTCAAGGTAAACAAGACTAAGGAAACGAGTTGGAAACTTGATGTTAAACTGGGATTTAAATCACCCGGAACATGACACTACATTGGGCAGTATGTGTAAAGAAACAACTCCTGTCATCCCTTCGATAGCTCAGTTGATAAAGCGGAGGACTGTTGTGGAAACAGCGTTGAATCCTTAGGTCGCTGGTTTGACTCCGGCTCGTAGGAAGGTCCCTTTTGTGTACTTTAATCAAAGACAATAAATAATTTTCACTCAGACGTTGATCAGAAGCTCAATAAACGACGAAGCAGAGGCTCCTGTTCCGAATTCCCCTCACGTCTGATGGTCTTGTTCTAACCGAGATCAATCTAAAGTGGTACAAGGGATTTTAACAAATCTGTTCTTTGAATTCAGGGACTGCTCTGTCTGCTTTGTGCTGACCACATTTATATGTCTAAGGTATGTGTTTAATAGAAGTATATTCTACATCTTTTGCCCACTGGGCCAATTGCTGTTCACGAGCTCCTAGCCCCACTTGTTCCCAGTGGAACCAGCCTGAAGCAGCAGAACAGAGGTTTTGTTTCATTATATTGTCTGCTGTTGTAAAACAAGTCATCCCTTAGGGATAAAAACTCTCCCTCGAGTAACGCGTCTCCCGTATTTGCCCCATACGCCCAGGGCTCATCTCTCAGCTGAGTGATCAAAAGCTGAGCTCCAAGATTCTGAATTTCATGTTGGGGTACAACAGACCCTGCTGTGAGATTGGGCAGGGGAGAGCTGGTTGTGCTCCTGAACTAGTCCCTCCTCTCTTAGTTATTCCTGTATTTGCATCACAGTCTATAAACTCCATCAGTGCCCTATTGCTTTTCTTCCAGTTCCCATATTTTGTTATAAAAACAGCTCTGGTGAGTTAGGTATCTAACTCAAATTTCACAAACCTATCCAAAACGAGTTCTGGTACAATTCCTTTTTTACTTGAAGGTCTTTAGCTTAGTTGGCAAGACCTGGGTTCGAGCCTATACAGTGAGGCATGAACTAGGGCGGGAGCGACAAGGACAGAAACCCTAGAACCCGTTACAATAACAAAAGGACAGAAATATATGGGGATAATTTCGAAATCGCAAATATGAGATACCATAGCGCGGTTTTTTCTCACTCCCTGGCGGAAATGGGCTTCATTATTATGTGTATTCTTGATACATCACAAGGAGGTACTGTTCTCTTTATCGTAGCCCCGAACACCTCGTATGGAGTTTGCGTGAGTGAGGTCAGTAACGAGCTCGACCCAATCTACTGCTTTCATCCAAAACAGCCCTTTATTTGGCTTTAAACTCCACCTGTTACCCCTCACACTCAATGTTTCAGAAAAAGGTTTTAATTTAAGCTTTGCCCAGCAGAGTATTTGAGCAGAGAAAATGAATAGAAGCGCTATTCGCGCCAGTCTAGCACAGTAACCACTAACTCCAATAATAAAATAATAATAATAATAATAATAGCAGCGAAAAAATCCCGGCTCCTGCTTAAAAAAACAACTATTGAAATTGTACATCTCCAACACTGGCTGGAGACTTTGGGTACCCGGGCTCAGCGGTTATATAGGACAGGACTCGGCGAGTTGCAGGTGAAACTCATTGCTCTGCGCTCTCCATGCGGAATGTGCGTCTCCTCCCTCCAGACTCGTCACACCGCCTTCATACTCTACAGCGGGGGAAAAAAAACTCCCCTTTACTGTCTTCATACATCCCTCTTAAATCCCAGAAACACCGAAACTCCGGGGCGTTTCTGTGAGTCAGTACTGGGTTTTTCTGTTCGAGGTTACAAGCAGAAACAATAAAAGCGCTGAAAGCAGGAAGTTATTTCTGCTCTTAGGCATAAACGTGTAAAAATACATTTTCTGATTCCTAAAACCTAATAAAATCCATGTAAGTTTCCCTTTTGTTCCCAATGCACATAACTGAATATAAACCAGTCACTAGTTATGGCGCAGTTCTTACAACAAAGATACTTACATTACGAACTTTTTTTTCATACGAGCTCTTGCCGTTTTTAAATTGAATATTTTGTTTCAATTCGCTAAATCACACGAAACACCAGCAACACTCATCGTAAGCATCTGACCAATCACATTCCTGAATTTTAAAAGTATTAAGTATTTATTTTAAACTTTTTTTAATTTTATACACTTGTTTTACATATTCTTGCCATTTTTGGCATATTGTAAGTGGATTGTAACTTCAAAGTGATCATTCCTGAGCTTTATAACTGTGTATCATTTCTTTTAACCTTATTTTAATATTTTTTAATTATTTTTGCATTTTACAGAACGTTTTAAATATATTGTGAGCATTTAAGCATAATTTTAAAATAGGACTATCAATGCTCCTGACTTTTAAACCTGTATTTCTTCTGACATTAATCTCTCCACCTGCAGATGAGGAGGGAGGTATTTGATTTTAAATTTGTTGATTTGGGGGGGGAATGTACATGAATTTCCTTGTGTGTATCACCAGTGGGAAACTTGGCATTTTTGGATGAATTGCAATCTATACTGCAAGGCCTTAAGACTGATATAGTAATGACTGGAGATTTAAATAACACATTTGATACATCACACAGGAACAGCATAACATCTAAAATGGCAGAACCCTCTAAATCACTGAAAAAATTCAGGCACATTCATAATCTATAAGATGTTTGGTGGTTACTGTGTCCTGCTTCCCTTTCATATTTTTTAGTGTGCACGAATCTGTCCCTCTTCTTTTACTAGTTTTTAAGGAATATTCTGATATCTCTGATTACAAGATCAAGCCAGAAAAAAAATGATGACAATTAGTAGGAAGAATGATTCAGTACAATGTATTGAAAATGTATCAGGATGGTCAGGAGGCGCGCTGCGAGAATGTCCTGCCCTTGGGAGCCTTTCTGCTCCTGGGCCGTCCTTCCCTGGAATTCTTTAGAATAGTCTCGCACCCCTGGAATTCTCCTTAGAAATTCTCCTTCTGGGAGCTCTGTGTTGCCTGTTTTTACCTGGAGGAACTTCAGCTCATTCATTGGCTGAAAGTTCCATGGGCATCAGAATTCCACGTAGGTTACTCGGCCCTACCAGTCCCTGATTGGTTGATCAAGGTGAGATGTGAGTCACTTACTCCTGACACTTAGGAATGCAGTCCAGATGTCCATCTGGCACTCCCTAGACAGATAGGCGCCAATGGATGACCATTGATCATGATAGCCAGGCTTAGCTAAATGCATCCCCATTTGGGAGCTGTCCCTTATCAAAAGAAAACATCTTTAAATCAGCCTGCATGAATAGCTTCTCTGTGGCTGCACCACAGAGATGAAGAGAGAGATGGGGCCTTATTTGGGAAAGCACAGCAACACTTAATTCTGTCTTATTAACAAGCATTGCCGCTACAATTAGTAGGAAGAAAGATACAATGTATTGAAAATGTAATATGTTTTAAAGGATTAAAGGGAAAAGAAATACTTTATCTACGCAAACTAATTCAACTGAGCTCCTCTAAACAATATAGCCTGAAGAATTGCCAAAGCACAATGTATCAATTTGGGTGACACTGGGGGAAAAGGATCACAACATTGAGAACCACAAGGCTTATTTTCAACAGCAAACTTTGTGCTTGAAAATATTTGACAAAAAAAGGAATATTACACGCACGGAAACCAATATTTACCACTAGGGTAGAATGCAGCATAGAACAGTTGAGGTTGACTTGTTCACAGTGAACTGTCCTCCAGCGATAGTCAGCTGTAATCACCGACGCAGACATGATGTTAATACTCTGACAGCACCTTGGCTGATTTGGTTAAAGTGTTTTCCCCCTGGTTATAAAAACGTCTCAAAATTCTGACACTGAGGTGTGAGACACAATGTAACAGGCTCTCATAATCCCGAAGTACAATAAATTTTACTGTATTGTTTTTTAAATTTGATCCTGTGAACATTGCATGTCCCTCCTTCCTCATTACCAAAAAATCTCAATGTCACCAACAGTATGTACATTTGTTATTACAACACAAATGAGTTGTGACGTTGTGAACATGGCATGTTAAAGTATATAGAATATCTAGATCAGAACAGGCTAAATGCAATTCATAGTGATTTATCATTTTCTTATTTTCTAAATGAAAAAAAAAAAAATTTTCAGTGATTATGACACTTCGGTATGATATAAAATATGCTTCAATGACAGAATAAATAATCATGGAAAAAATACCCACAGTGGTATTCATATTTGTGATTATAGGAATGTTAAATATCAGGTGAGTAGCTGTGTCAGCAAGCGTAGGCTGCAAAGGAACAAGTAAAGGACTATTCCTGCTGAAAAGAGAAGAAAAGAATCACAACGTTTCGGCTGTGGAGCCTTCTTCAGGTGTGAGAAAGACAGGGCAGTAAGCAAAGATAATTTTCTTTTTATCTTTGCTGACTACAGTTTATCTTTGATGACAACATCAAAGACATTAAGTAATTTTTACTGCTAACAGCTCCACATCAACTTCCTTTTATATCTAACCTCATCAGATCTCTCAACTCCCAACTCTTCCAGTTTCTCACTTCAGAGAAGGATAAAACATTCAATCATCCTCTACAGAGAGAAACCATCAACACCCCTACCACCTCCACAAATCCTAACCTTGTTGTTACTATACCCTCTGACCTTTCCCTTTCAACCCTTTGCATCCTCAGCTGACATATTTTAAAATTACAATAGACTGTATAGTATTTATGTTTAAATTTAAGGTAAATATGTCAAAATATCAAAATCCAACTGCACAGTGCTATCGTAACAATGCTTGTCAAGTTCTCAAACAAACCTGCATTGTATTTTTAATATATTTCAGCAGAGGATTCAACTGGAGTATAAATGACGATTCGACGATCATTTTTCTTGGGTGAATATGGTTTTCTGGGGAGTTACGATGGTGGGCATTATTGGACATTTCCTGGTGATCCTGACACGTGTTAAACACTCGCATTTGTTGCAAATATTAAAATGGCTATGGTTTCGCTGAGAAATCCAATCGACCGAAGACAATATTTACATCGCCAAAGAAACTCGTCCCTGGGTGGAATCGAACCACCAACCTTTCGGTTAACAGCCGAACGCGCTAACCGATTGCGCCACAGAGACTGACATGTATGTTTTTCTCTCGAATCACAAATTCCCGGTTAAAAAAAAAAATCTCTAACCGTTTATTTTGCCAGCCGGTAATATTTCTTCTGCACTGATAACCAAGAATTGGATTTCATTTTCCGCAAGCTGTGTGAATTTCATCAAAAATAAGTTTTCCAGAAAGGAAATGAACACATGCATTTAACGAAAACAAGCCCTTTGTGAGTGCCCAAAATGGTACGTTCTGTACTACAAGAAAGGAAGAAAGACACGGCTGGGATTTGAATTTCGTTTTTTTTGTTTCATAAAGAGGCGCTTTAACCAACTAAGCTACGGTGACAGGACAACCATCACCTTTTACAGCCACTTGGACACACCGCTCTGAGACATCTGCGTTTAGTAAGCGCTGAACCTGCTCTCAGAGCAAATTGCCTCTTTTACATAGCAGCCCCGACACTGAGAAACGAAGAGAACTGGCTTTAATCTGGCATTTTTCATGTCCAATGCGTTTGACATCTCCCAAGGGCGACAGAGTTCTTTTGCGACACTATTTCTTCTTCTTTTTTCTTTCTGTACGCTTTGATAAAAACGAAAAATCGTGCAAGGGAAAAATGTACTTTTTTTCATAGAGAAAACGTGCACCAGGAAATGTGTTGAGAAGAAATGATTTAACATGATACGTGACCTAATTTATCGGAGCAATTGCTCACCCAGCAAGGTCTGGAGAGGTTGGAGAGTCTGGTGGATGTGATAATTATATGGTGTTGTGGAAGAAAACAGTCTTTCTCTGAATTCTCAATCAATCGGAATTTCAGTGCGAAACATAAAACCCTTGTCATATTTAAAGAGATTATATTTTAAAACTCATAAAAATCAGAAAACACATGTTTTTCACTTTGAAATTTTAGACGGAGCGGTGCATTACTAGTAGCGGCGCTGAGCACACTATGGGGGAATTCAGGTTATGTGAAATGTCAGCGGTTTAATAAATAACGCGTCTGATTTCGGATCATAAGATTGTAGGTTCGACTTCTACCTGGCTCGTGTAAATTATATTCAAGCTCCTCAGTAATAGATGTCTATTATGTAATGAACCGCACCTGAAAGCAAACGTTGGGTCTGTTTCCTTTGTTTTCCAGCATGAAATAGCAAATCGTTACAAAAAGCACCTGCAAATGTACAATAGCGTTTTTTTTTTCAAATTACATTTTCAGGCTTCAGACACTTTTTTAATAAAACAAAAGTGTCCGGAAACTCATTAACTTTCAGGTTTGATTGAACCTGAATTAAAAGAAGTTATCTGAAACTTCCGGGATTCCATTCTCTGATGCAGCTGTCTCTAAAGTTGGACGTGATGTTTAGCAGATGTGAACGGTGCCTTTTCTCTTGTGTTCAAGGCTATTCGCTGTGTGAGCTCCACACTGCGTGTCCTGTACTGCTCTATTTTGTTTAGATTATCTATGTGGTGTACAGATAGAACTCAACTGCATGGTCTGAATTCCGTGTTCAGGACCAGCAGAACCTGAAAAACCAATAGCTGACACGCAGCTTTCTGATCTGGAATCAGACGCGCTACCGTTGCGCCACGAGTTCACATCTCTCAGCCCCTTTGAATTCCCCAAAGGAGACAAAAAAAAATCCGTTAAGAGCGCCGCTCTTCCGAAGAGAGTCTCTTCTTCCCAGACCACATTTTATTCTTCCTGCGCAGCTCTTGTGCAGGTGTTGTTCTCAATTACAGATCCAGGAACACTGATTTTTTTTCCTATTTTTTTCAATTAAGTACCCCATGGTGCAACGGTAGCACGTCTGACTCTAAATCCCCAAGTTCATTTTCAAAGTATATCGGAGTCAACTGATACTGATCAGGTTCTGCTGCTACTGAACCCGCAGTCTTCACCTTAAAGTTCAATTCCCCAAGCCTTTTGACCTTATATGTCCATCCCTTCTCGTCAAAACTCGTATTTCCACAGGGTACCCTCCAGAAATCGCAGTATAGAATGAAAAAACTCCAGTAGATCTCGGCCGCTGTTGGTGATTTTCATTTAAAAATAAATGAATCTCTGGAAATTTTACGGAGTGTATCACTTTCACCGAGACCGAGAAGTGTTAGCTGTACATGAGTCTTTGTGGTTCGGTTGTTAACCAAAAGGGTGGTGGGTTGAGCCCTCCCAGGGACGCTATGAGCCTTTTAATGTACACACCCGTCTCACTTTAACTCAACGGCCGGTCTTGTACCGCAATCAAATACAGAGCCCGTAGGAGGCAGTAAGCCCGCGTATATAGCTCACTGTGTGTATAATGAAGAAGCAGAGGTTAGTTTCTCATCTGCGCGTAACAGAGCCTTACGCAACTCGTACTGTACGAACAGCTAGAGTTTGATCCCCGCACGGGCTATTAGTTGAAAGGCCATTGTAAATGACGTGTAAGAGATTTATAGATAGATACTTTATTGATCCCGTGAGGGAAATTAATAAAGCTTATCCAGCTGGCGTTTATGTTTCACACTAAATTGCGATCTTGAAACCAAAATAATTAGAAATATGGAACACAACCGTTGTTCCCCAAGAAGGAAAGCTGTTTAACACTGTCGTCACTCCTTTTTATTTAACCCAGATTGTGAAAACAACTCTGCCCTATCAAAGGAAAATGTTGCACAAAAGTTGGAAAGCACACTCTGAATCCATCTGTACTGTATACTTGATTTCCGCGATCCGTTCAAGGCTGCTTGGTGCTTCGCTAGCGAGTCATTTCAGGGAAGAAACTCAGTTTAGAGAACTACTGGTGCATTTTCACTCATTGAATTTGATCTTTGTACTCTCTTTTCATTCTCAGCTATAATATTTCAAAATTACAGTTCGGATTTGTTGGAAAACTTCACAGGCATTATTAAGTTAGAACTGTATAATTGTATTTTAATATCTTGGTATATTTACCTTCATTTTAATATGGATGTAACCATAAATGTTGTACTTTTGTCGTACTTTTTAAAACATTTTAACTGAGGACGCACGACGACTATTATACCATGTGATACATGCAAGACATCTGTAAACGAAGATGTAATTACAGTCAAATTGGCAATTAACAGAAAACCACAAGTTGTATAATATTATTTCTCTATGTCGATGATTAGTTGAAGGATTTGAAGAAACTATATATTATTCCTCGATATCGATGATCAGTTGAAGGATTTGGAGAAACAGCAGCGATAGCAGGTGATTTTGGTTTTGAACCCATCTTTACACCTCAATAATCCATTTGTCCTCGAAAAAAGAAAAGACAGGCATGTTTTGAGTCTCATAATGATCATATTCTCGATCCAAAGAAACGTATAAATTTGATTCCTTCCGTAGTATTTTGGATTTTCTTACAATGATTTCACGAAGTATTGCCAGGATCTATATTACCGCTCGGTAGCGATAACACTGCTGATATTGATTGAGTAGACATCGATGATGTATTGACAACTTTATCTGAAGCGAGAAGTCCTAGAACACTGTCTATGATGTGTTAGGATTCATACCAAGATATACTTTTTGTTTTCAACCCAAAATGCTGCTATTGCATTACACATTATATGAACATTACCAGTTTTGGTAGCTTCTCTGCGCGATTTTTCAAAACTGAAACTAATTACAAAATTACTTAAGATCAACCATGACAAAAACATATAAATCAGGACTAATATTAATATCAACTGATGTTACTACAGAAAAAAACTACAGTTAAAATTTAACTGAAATATTAATAAGACTATGCAAGCCTAAAAAGTAGAACAATTAAATTTATATAACTTTTTTTTGAGAAATGGGCTCACACACCGGAAGACACTAACGTTTCTCTTCGTTAGAATATGTGAATAACAGTTTAACTAAAAATGTTTGGAGTCCAGAGGGAGGACTCGCTCGCTGAATGATCTCTCAAGAAATCCCTGGTGAGATTCAACAGGTGTTTTCTTCAACAGCCACTAAAAGTCTGATGACCTTCTCTGGATTTTCTGAATATGACGTTAAATTAGTTCAAATCATTTGGTAGTTAACAGAACGAAATGCTTTGGAGGTACATTTAAAACAGCAGAGCAACACTGTAGCACTTCGTGTGTGACTGAAATTAATTGTGTAAACCTGGCTCTCTATGAACACGAGCAAAGAGTTCTCACTCACCAGAAGATTGCGATGTGAGCACAGTAATATAAGACACCTGGAAATGCCGGGGATTGAACCCGGGACCTCATACATGCGAAGCATGCGCTCTACCACTGAGCTACATCCCCTAGCCTACCGATGGTGGAACTGACGTAAAGATGTTCATATGTTTACTGAACACAATCCACCCTTCACGAAGAATGCCTGCAGTTTCCCACTTTCGCGTTTCTTCTACTACAAAGTAAATTAATGGGAATGAAGAAATAAGGAAGGGAAAATAATCGCATCGAAGCTTCCAGAGACTGGGCAAAATGAATAATTTATTTTTATATCCAGTCACATGGGCGACGGTGGTTGATTCTTCAACGGGGGGGGGGGGGGGTGCGTTTTTCTACCTCCTTACTCGATTGTCTTTCAATTATGTTTTCCTTGAAACCTTTTTGCATCTTTTAAGTGCTTGCGATTAAATTACGCATAGAAAAACAGCAGTACAATTGATGTTCATGGACCGATGCACACAACTCCAGTGATAAAGCCCTGTCTGTAAATATTGTAGAAGAACGTTAAAGGGCGAAACAACGCTCCAACCACGTGAATGGTAACAAGAAGGATCGTGTTCTTATTTAATATGTGCTTTTGAATTGCCTTGTCAATACACGCAGGCTTTAGAGATGGACAAATAATTTACAGTGGTGTTTGTAAACAAAGATGGAACATGTTATTTCTATACCAGGAAGAAAGGAGCAGACTCTTAAACTTTAAGAGGCAGAAACAACACCTCATCACAGCTAACACTAATTAAAACGACATCACAACAGAAGAGTGAAGCCTTGAGTGAATCAAATCAGTTTTTGTTGGTCGTCTGTGTCTTCATAACTTTGTAGGTGAGAGAGAGGATTGCGAAAATGTGCAGGTGCTTCTCAGAAGTGCGTTGGTGGTATAGGTTCCTTCAAATAACTGAGCCAGTGCATCCCCCATTCTTTTTAAGATGATCTGTGATCCGGTAACACATCTCCTGAAACTAACATTCGAGGTAGGAAGCATGCTCTTAAACACCAAAACACTCAAAAAGGAAGAAGCAGGTCTCTGTACACAAGACGGTAGTGCGATATTAGAATTTCTGAGTTTTTGACGGATTCAGGCTCCTTCTCAGAGGTCCTTGCTCGCCAAATAACTTTGCATCTGAGGAAGAGCACCACGGAAAAAACCCAACTCAACAAGCGAGCGCGTTGGTTGCTCTTGCTCTTAATGCAAGGAGCTGTTTTTTTTTTCCTCGCAATAATCATTATTAACCAGAAACAGGTAGCAGCACAGGTAGGTTGCATTTGTGATTATGTCACTTCTCTCTGCTTCAGCAAGGTCAATAAAAGACTCTGAAAGTAGTAAAGCAAAACTGAACTCAAAATCATATTAGGAATTCTGAGCGATATCTCCATACAGGTAATCCAATAAGAACGTTGAAATATTTGAATATCATCTCTTTGTATATTGCGCTGCTTTTTACCCAGAGTAAAACTATTGGATTGAAGGAATGCTAAGCGCTGGGTTAAAATGTATAGTTGTTATTTGGAGAAATCTGTAAACTCGTGATCTTATATGTTTTAAAAGACAGCACAGGAAAAAACGACAGTGCTGATTATTTTCCAGAGACGGAGCACTGATGACCTATCCGAGCTGATTGATAAAGCCCACCCAGTGGATACTCTAGCAGAACGTCAAAGAACATTCACCTTTGTATCCAAAGAAACCACAGGAACAACATCAGGAAGCAAAATCAATTCCCCTTTTAAATCTTTCCTGTAAGTTATGCTATGTGAATTCATGAAGTTAATCCTCTGAAATCTTTTGACCATGAACAAAGTATTTCCGATGGAGCGCTATGTTCAAAGATTTAATAAGCTTTACCCCTGCCAATGATTTGGCGTGAAGAATTAAAAGTTTCACAGACAAAAGCAGCTCACCACCACAGCCAATATTAAATGTACTTGCCGGTACACTATCATGTGCACTGCCTCAAAAGTGATCTCGGCAGATGTTGTTCCCTACATAAAGCTGAACATGCCAAAGAGAATTTATGTTAAGAAAACAAAATATTTTTTCTGCCTTGATGTTAAGCCTGTATTTTAGAAAGTCTATCTCTAAACACCTCCCGCAGCCTAACAAAAGGTGCTTTTACTGATCGTATTGCAGGTCTTAAAACATTAACATTTTGCAGCCGTGGGATTCAAACCCACACCCCCAGAGAAACTGAAGCCTAAAATCCAGCAACTTAGACTGCTCGGCCACACTACCTTCCTCCACACCCATCTTCCTCACATTGCTGGCTTGGAAAATGCCGGGGGCTTCAGCTCTTGTCGTCGGATCTAATGATATCATGATATATGGAAGTGACTGCACCTTCATCTTCCGAGATACTTTCAATAGCACAAACGCTACTTTCACCGGCACAAACAGCAATAACGAAGGAGGTGGGATTCATCCTTTGTGCTGTTTGTAGGGGCGCAACTCTATGGTGATCTACTGACTTGAAAAGCAAAATTCAAAATCCTCTGCTACTACTATTGCTTTTTTCATAGTTTCTTCAAATCCTTCATTTGAACGTAGATTTTGAAGGATATTGATGATAATACCACATAAATTGTGGTTTTCTTGTGATCGCCAATTTTATTCAAATACCAGCCATTTTTACAGTTCCTTGAATGTTTCACAAGGTATAATACCCCCCCTCGCATCCTCAGCTAACATATTTTAAAATGACAATAGATTATACAGCATGTATGTTAACATTTATATTAAAATATATAAATAAAATAAAGTAAAGACACCAAATAACATACAGTGCTAACCCAATAATTCTTGTCAGGTTCTCCAACAAATCTGCATTGTTATTTTAACATGTTTCAGCTGAGGGTGCAACAGGAGTATAAATGAATTTTCTCGCCAGCCATTCAAAGACCAAATTCCATGAGTGAATATTATTTTCTCAGACGTTGCCGGCATTGGACTTTGCCGGTGGTATTGAATTATGTCCACAACTATTGTAGTAGTTCCTTCTTGAAGTTCGACACGTGCAAAGCACTCGTAATATCATAGGCGTTAAAGTTCGCTGAGTCTATTCGAGTCATGGTGTGTATCCCTGCCTATCATTGGGAGACGGGTAGCTTTTTTACACTCAGATTCCAATCTTCAATGCTTTGTGTGAGAGCTTACATAACTTTCATTTTCTCACATTTTCTGACGACTGTTCCAAAGGGGCACCCTGACAATTCTGAATACTTTTCAAAAATCTGCCTGCATATTTGATTATTGTCACTTCATTTAAAAAAAGTTCAATATTGATCATAACTAAAGAAAATAATGATCACGAACAAAAAAGGGATAAAGATGCGAGTCAATCTTGAATCTTAGCTCGGTGACACGGGCTTTTGTTCTGATATGGTTGTACAAGAAACAGGAGGAATCGCCAGTCTCCTATAGAACGTGAGATGAATCAGGAGTGAGCCATTTCGTATACTCGTGCATATGTCAACGCCTGAACTACATCGTAAAACTAACATTAAGTTGTCAGAGACATTCATTTATATACAAACAAGAGACAGACCAAGTAATAATTCTACATTAGTTCAGGTGGGTACACCTGAACTAACTAACAAACCTATTAATAATTCTACATTAACGTGTCCTACACTGATCAGACTAATTGACATGGTCTGATTCAGAGCCTGTGCAGTTCGTGCTAATTACAACAACGACAGTTCTTAATCCTCATCACCGAACTGAGCACAAGTTCAGCTGTTCTCCAGTTTTGTTACACATGGTTTTTCATTGCAAATGAGTTCAGAGCTGGAGCTGATCTCCAGACAATACAGTGTTTTGGGTAATTTGTCGAAATTCGCATGAGGCTGCAGACAACTTACCCAAGGTGTTTTCTATAGCTTTCAGGTGCAGTTCATTTATATTAAAGAATGTAAGTGGTATAAACGCAAGGAGTCAGACGGCAGTCGAACCTATAATTTTCTGATGCGAGGCCTGAAGCGTTATTCATTACGCCGCTGACCCTGCTATTGTAGTGCTAAAAAAACACGTTTTCTACATTTATGTCTGTTTAAAAATCACTCTCTAAAAAAGACAAAGGGTTTGTGTGTCGCGCTAAAATTCCGCTTCATTTTGAATGCAAATAAAAACCGTTTTATTCCAAGAAATCATAAATTTGTCACATCCTACATACTATACTTTTTAGAGTCCAGACTGCAAACCAACAGCTGACACTGGTCTTTTACAGAACCGTTTTGAATTCCTCTACTTTGTCCCCGTGACGTCATTGTCCTGCTCGCAGCCGAGCCCAACACACGTCTGGTTCCTGTCGCTGGGGGTACACCCTGTGGTCCATGCGGGTCCTAATACCCCAGTACAAGAACGGGGACACTAAACTGTAAACAGGTGCCGTCCTTCGGCTGAGACGTAAAACCGAGGTCTTGACTCTCTGTGATCATTCAAGAGAATGGTGGTGGTGGAGGGGAGTCCCCATTACCTGTAAAGCGCATTGAGTGGAGTATCCAGAACAGCGCTATATAAGTGTTGATGATGATGATTAATATTATTATTATGATGTAAAATGCAATAAAAAATGAAAAAAAATATCAAACTTTGATTCAAAATAGATTAATGTAAAAACTGATAAAGCTTATGTTTTTTTCAGGGCTATATCTACTTTTTTTTTTTAAAAAAGCGAAGTCTGTCGCGATTGTGAAAGTTAGAGAAGGTGTACCAGCGGGTGCCTTCATATCGCGAGCGTCAGTCTCGCCCGTAGCTGCGAGAAGGTTAAAAGTGCACAATTGAGCTGTCTTTCGTCAAAGTAATTGCCGGAGCAGTAAGACGCAAAGCACCATCCAGCAGCTGTAGACGATGTTCGGGGAAGAGCTAATTCTGTTTTTAGCACAGGGAGTGAGAATGAGCTCAGTCCGGCTCCCAGCACAATCCATCCTGGTTTGGTTACAGTGCGTCTGAGGCTCTTTGGATCGTAACGTAAAAAAAAAACAATTGCTCACATCATGTGACTTCCACGAAAGGAAGGAAAAATATCACTCAAAAAAATCAGAACTGAAGATTTGGATCCTGGGCCTCAATTTGATCAAATTATTAAAATAATAATTATCAAAATATCAGACTGTGTTTCTGCAACATTTCGTGCACAGTACGCCATTTTAATCTAAAACAGTCACAACAAGGGCTTTACACGCAGTGTGGGGTATTTTCCCCTTTTATATTTTTGCCACTTTATATCGAACCTGTTATACTCCCAGAAGGGCACAGTAGCTTGTACTTAATAAAAATGTACAATTCACCACTGGTATAAACAGATGTGTGCCGTGTTTGCCTTTGTTAGCATTTGTTTAAAAAATAAGTTCACAATACGATAAAAACACAGAAAGCACAAACTTTATAATACAACGATACAAAATCAATACCAAATCATTATGCCAATTAAGTACCTATCCTTTGAAAACAGAGAACACCTTTATATCTACAAAAAAACTTGACATTGGTATGTATTTTTGGATTACAAAGCAGACAGTGTAGTCCCTTAATTCAAAGATCAGATCTTGGCCAAAACAAGACAATAAGACGTGGGCTGAATTCGGAACAGGAACCTCTGCTTCGTCGTTTATTGAGCTATTGATCAATGTCTGATTGAAACAGATTCGCTTTTTTAACTCTTTGATTAAAGTACACAAAAAGCACCTTCCTTCGAGCCCGAATCGAACCAGCGACCTAAGGATACCCCGCTGATTTTTCTACAGTCCCTCGCGCTACCAACTGAGCTATCGAAGGAATGTCATCTACTACTTTCTGGCACATACTGCCCAATGTAGTGAAATGTTCCGGGTGATTTAAATCCCACTTCAACATCAAGTTTCCAACTCGTTTCCTTAGTCTTGTTTACCTTGAATTTAAGCCACGAACCAGGATTCTACTGTATAAACTTCCAGGGATATTACAAAATATTTGATGGGGCATCAATCATTCCAGTCGGAAATTGACTCCTTTTTTATTCTCGAGGGATCATATTAAACATTTCATTAGTATCGAGAGGAGGATCACCATGAGACACAAAACAAACAGTTTCTTTCTGTCTTTATTATAAAGTAGCGTTTGTGCTACATTAATAATATTTTCGTGGAAATAAAGAAGTTGTAAATTTTAAAATTTATATTTGAATCGAAATGTGGTTTTGAGTTAAATATTAGCGCGTTCATGTAATTAGTTTGTGTTTGTCATTACTATATATATATTGCCATGTTACTAGAATTTGTAACTGAAGTTTACTAGTTGTGTTTTTTATGATGATTAGACATTTGTTGATTACAATATTGTATATAATCTATAATTTGAACTACATATTTTTCATGTGTGAATATTTGTATATTTTAAGAATACATATCTAAAATAAATCATTGGCTTTATTTACTAGTTTCTACACCTATAAAAATCTTTCTTTGATGTATAATAGACCTTTAACTATATATGTATTATAATCTTCTAAATTTATCCGTATAATAGAACTCCAACCATTTATGTATAATAAACATATAATCATAGATGTCTAATTGATGTATAACGATATACGTATATTAGAATTTCATTCAAGACCAGTTACGGAGCACATTTACACGTCTAAGGTATGCGTTTAATAGTCGTATATTCTACATCTTTTGCTCACTGGGATGTGCCGATTTTAACTTAGCAAACCAAGATACACATTTTCTAATGAAGCCTTAATTAAAAGACAGTTTGTTTCTCGAAAGCGTGTTATGTAAAAAAAAGAGAAAAACGAAAATATATGGATGACAATCTTTCAAAGCTGAAGATTTTACTTTTGAAAAATTGACATTTTATGTATGCAGATGCATTCGCTGGTTTTAGTACTTTGCTGTACTTCCTGAATCATTTTCAGTATTAAAAAGTGGGTGTAGATTTTTCTTTCAGGTTAGGACGCGAGTGTGTACATGTGTTTGATTTTCGTTTCACTGATTCTCATTGAAGATTTGGGAATTGACGAAAGAATCAGTTGCCTCGGAAAGCAGAAGGTTTGGTTCTCAACGATATTGAAGACACGCCCATGTAGAGCAGCGGGTGATGTTTTGTACTATAAAAGACCAAGTGCTCAAAATGACGTCTGAGTTTACCGTTTAGACTTTTCATCTCGGGCGCACTTTTAGAAAGCAAAGATAGAGCAGTTGTGTTGAATCGCCACATGACAGCTGTCAGCAGAGTGGCGCAGCGGAAGCGTGCTGGGCCCATAACCCAGAGGTCGATGGATCGAAACCATCCTCTGCTATGTACACTTTATGCATGATTGATAAGCACACCATCAATTTAATGAAGTGCATTAAAACTGTTTTTTTTCTCTCGTGTGTATGCAAGCTTTACACTTAAGGTACTCTTTCATCTTTACCAATAGCAGATGCCCAAGTGTATCTTTGGTTGTTCTGCGATCCTTCATAGTTTCCTCAATTCCTTCAAATGAACATCCATATCAAAGCAATTATGTATATATATTACAATTAAGGTACATATTAAAAATATCAACGCACATTTGTATAATGCTCATTTAATAATGATTGTCAAGGATTGTCAAGTTCTCCAACAAATCTGTGTACTAATTTTAAAATATTTTTGCTAAGGATACAACGGGTGTATAGATGAATTCTCCCAACAGCCAGTTAAAGAAAAATTCCACACGTGAAGATGGTTTTCTTGGACATTGACTAATTAAGGTACTTAATTGTTTACTTGTTGTAGTTGCACACGAGTAAAACACGAATATTTCCTGCAACATTCAAGAGGGTTTGCGAAGAAATCCCTTCAATTTTAAGCGGAGATTATGTTTACATCATCACAATCTGAAGCGCATCCCTGAGTGCGTTTGACCCACCAGCCCTTTGTTTAACAGCTGCACAAGGACACATTCCCGTTGCTTTTTACAAATCACTCGCATTTTTTTGCAGCATTTCTTCTGTCCTGAGGAGCAAGATTTGTATTTTATCTTTCAGAAGTTGTATGAATTTCTTGAAGTTCAGAAACAGCTTGTTCCAGAAAAGAAATGAACACTTGCTTCAAAGTAAATCAAGACGTATGTGTCTCTTGCTGTGTGTGCTCTTATCTGTCCATCTCTCTCTCCTCTTCTCTCTGGCAGTCTGTGCAGAGTATCTGAAGAGGATGTAACACCACTTGGAAAAGAAGAAAAATTCTCAGGAAAAATTCTCAGGCAGAATAAAAAATCATTATTCTCTTCTCAGTCAGATTCACAGCTCAGACTCACACTCAGACAGGATCTCAACTCCGTACTGCTCTCTATCCTCACAATCCAGAACCAGAAGATATTCAGACAATCAGTGCTGCTACATGAACAATATCAGACAGAACAGCCTGGACTCATGTCACATTTCCCCCTTTTATCCTTCCTCCCAGCCCTCTTAGAGACATAAAAGAGCTCCTGGTTCTCCTCTCTGTGAACTGGGCTCAGGGGTCACTGATCTGGCAGTTGTGGGCTCTGATCCAGGTCGAAAGCAAGAAGGTTCTATTAACGCTTTCCAGGACTTCCAGCCCTTCAGTATTACTTTCTTTACTGTATGTCAGCCTCCCAAAATGTTTATAAATGTTTTATAACACATATGACTGTGGAATTATCTTATTATTTATATATAGTATTTATGTAATAAACACCAATAGTGACTCTATGATCAGTATATTGATTATTTGTAGCCGATGGTCCGATGGTCGTGTCTACAATAGTGACCATTTGACCAGTCTGTAGCTCTGAGCAGTGGGACTCAGATCACACAGAAGACCTGTCTGTGTGTGATTCCATACCAGCCCTGGGATTCAGCTACTCTCACAAATGTCTCATAGACCGTCTTATACATTTACAATTAGATGAAGTCATGTAACAGTTTTACAGATAATTTAAATAATCAGACAGCAGTTTTGGCAGTGGATACATCTCCACATGGGGGAAAGAAACTGAAATATATGTGCTCACTGTAAAGTAGGAAGAGGTGGTCAGACAAGCAAAACAACTTTGCAGATAATGTGAAGTGACATTGTTTTGTGTCAATCAGCTCACAGATTTCACTTCATGTGCCTTAAGCTGTGCAATTTGTATGGTTGTTGAATGAGATTGATTTCTTCACAAGCCCAGTCAATTGCCAGTGGAGAGCTTGCCGACACACACCTTCATGAAGACTCTCTTTAAGATTTCATTGTCACGTCGCCTCCTTTGCATACAATAGTAGCTCCGACACTAAGAGAAAGGATGAGAAATGGCGTTTATCAAGCGATTGCAGTGTTTGTTTGACTGAGGATCCTTGTGTGCTGAACTGGCCTCTTGAGAAGTGTAGTGCAGTAAAACAGAAGGTATGTGTCACTCAAGATTTTTTTAAAGCAACAAAAAAAGTGCTCGGAAATATTTTACAAGAATGAAACCTTACATTCACCTAAATAAACATTCACCCTCTACATTAGCAGAGAACAGTAGGACAGAAGGTTAGTGTCACTGGACACTGTGTTAGAGAGGCCAATCTCTTCTCCCTCATTATGCAGGCTTACCCACTCATGATGAACTGTCCTCCAGCGATACTCAGCTGCTATAATCGACACAGACATGACGTTCATGTACATATTATACCTTAATATGGCACTTATTTACAATAATTTGATCAAAACAACTGGTGAAAAAATAATAATCAAATATATCTTTCCTTCTTTTAGTAGATAAAGAATTAGTCCAAAAAAGAAGCATTTATTCCTTTCCTCTCCTACCAGCCCTTACAAGTCACCCAGTTTTTAATTTAGAGCTGGATTAAAGCTCTAGTCTCTTTGGGGGTGTGAGTTGGAATCCCACTGCTGCCAAATATCTCCAACTATCTCAGTGTTAAGAAGCAAAAAACACACATTTGCTGCAGAAGGAACAGGAGAATTTGTGCCATTCAGCCTTATAGCGTGATGTCATTTTCTCATTCTCATTTTTAGATGCTTGTGATCGAATCTATGATTCTTATGAGTGTGCTCACCCTCCATAAAGGTAGCACAGATATTATGTGCCACGTTTTCAGAGAATCGCATTAAGTGCAGGTCAGAAGAAGGCGACAAAGTGTCCGCTAGGCAGTTCAGCGATTTCAATGGTGTTTTCTGTTGTTTAGGTCCAGAATGACACCTGTTACAACCAGGAAACACACAGTGTCAGGCATCAAGAAGACTTCCCAAAACCATGATCCTCTCCAGACATTTCCTGCAACAAAGCCAGGATATGGTCTTCAACAACACGAGTGAAAAGCTAATTCCCAACCTTTGCAATCCTTTGCAAAGAAGGACCGCATGTGCTCAATGTTAAATGCACTGTTCATTATTAATAATAATAATCTTTACATTATATAGCACCTTTAAAGCTGGCTTTTCAAAGCGCTTTACAGAATCACAACAATAAAGTTAAAAAAATACACAAGATAAGCAGGATGAGAATACACAGTTAGAGGAGACAATAGATGGTGGTATTAAATGCAGTAGGAACAGAGGGGTAAAGAATAGTTCATTAAAGGCTCTTCTAAAGAAGAGGGTTTTGAGTCTGGATTTGAAGGAGTTTAGAGAAGGTGACTCTCTGATATCCTCGGTGATAAAGATCCAGAGCTTTGGGGTAAAACAGGAGAAGGCCCTGTCACCCATAGAGTGTAGATGGACGGGGGAACAGATAGGAGACCAGAATTAGAAGAGCGAAGGTTGTGAGGTGGGGAGTAGGGCGATAACCCAGACAGGTACTGAGGTGCCAAGCCATGGGGAGCCTTATAGGTGAGCATGAGGATTTTGAAGTTGACAGGAAGCCAGTGCAAGGACTCCAGGACAGGAGTAATGTGATCACAGTCCAGTGCTAATTTCTTTCTTGTGGCTGCTGGTTCATTTTCAACTGTGGACTCTTAAGAAGTCCTTTATTTGACTTGATCAACACCAATCCCTAGAGGATTTTGAAAGGTTGAATCAAAATGATACATGACTCTGGTGGGACTTGAACCCACAACCTTTGAATGACTTCATTCAATCAAGGCCTAGAAGTCCAATGCACTCACCATTGCGATATAAAACAGCTACAGAAAGCTGTAACTCATGCTTCTCCCGTTGTCTTTAAATTAAGCTCCATAAATATTGACAATGAGTGGCCTGTTGTCTACGAAGAGATACCGCTGGGATTCGCACCCAGGGTCTCCTGGTTTTTAGTGAGGCGTCTTAACCAGCTAAGCAACGGTGACAAACCTGCTGAATGTTATCCACAACTTCAAACACCTGTGAGAAACAGGCACCTGCAGTGTTTCGTCTGCTGGCTCAACAGATAATCCTTTTCGAAGTTTAAGGAGAGGATTTCTTTGTCAATTCAATTAAACATTTTAGAAATGCTGAACGATTGATGTGTTTCACGTGCAGAAATATTTTATCGTTACGTACTTTTTCTATGCAGTTTAGTTCTCCTTCAACTCCGCCCAACAACAGAGGTCATTTTAAATACAGGAGTAAAGGCACATTGCACATCTGCAAAACATCACGTACAGGTTTAGGGAGAGCGACATCAGTTATTGGAAGGTTGGAAGTTTCGGGTCACTTTTTTATTATAGATTCAAGCAGCCCTGAATACCTTTTCAAGAAACATTTCAGAATCCCAGTCACATCCTGTATGATTGCTACACAGGTCTACAGTATACAATCAGAATACTGTTTGTGCATTATATAAAACACACCGCCCAAAGCATTTCTAAAACAGAAATTACATGTTTCTGAATGCGCCCTCCTTTATAAATAAAATAAAAGGTCTGAAGCCTGCTCCAAAGAAGCACTATATTCAGAGCTGACAAAGATGTGATAGGAAACATCTCGGAAAACGAAGATGCAGTCATTTCCACGCGTCGCACAACAAGAGCTGAACCCACCCGACGTTCTCCAAAAGAGTAAGGTGTTGGGAGTGTGGCTGGGTGGTCTATGTGCTGGGTTTGTGCTCCATTTTCTTCGCTGGGTTAGGTTTGAATCTTGCCGCTGCTAAGTGTTGGTGGGTTAAGACCTTCCTTCTATTGCGACTTCAATGGGTAAAAGCTTTGCTTGACAGTCTGTCGAGAGACTGAACTAGGTGTTTCAAGATAGTCTTTGTCAGCTTAACATCAAGGCATGAAAAAGCCTCATTTTGTGTTCCCAACAGCAATGCTCTTTGGTCCCTTCAGCATTATGCAGGGAACAACATCTGCCGTGATCACTTTTGAGTCAGTGTGAATCGTAGTGTGCCGCAATTGTTTTTAAAATTGGTTTTGTAGGCATGGTGCATTTGTCTGTGAAACTTGAAGGCTGTGCTTTTTCACGCAGAATCATCGGCAGGAGCAAAGCTTATTCAATCTTTGCGCACAGCGCTCCATCAGAAATACTTTGTCCAAGTTTTGAAGAGATTGTGGGATTCTCTGCACGCGTTCACATCACGTACCTCAGACAACACCACCATTCGATGGGAAATTGATTCTGCTTCTTGCAGTTGTTCCTGTGGTTGCAGTAGTTACAAAGTCTCACTTTCCTCCACCTTCTGCTATAGTATTCACTGGGTGAGCTTCATCATTTGGCTCAGAAAGGTCAACTGTGCTTCGGAAAAAATCAGCTGCAGTGTCGTTATTTTGTTGGTGAGTATTGCTGTCTTTAAAAGCACATGAAAAACACGAGTTTGTGGATTTCTCCAAATAGCAATGAATTCAGTTGTGCAGTGCTTTACTGCTTTCAGAGGGTCTTTTATCGATGCTGCTATAGTAGAGAAGTAACATAATCACAAACGCAACCATTTGTGCTGGCTGTTTCACTAAGTATTAAGCTTTTTCAACTATCACATGATTTTAACTAATTTAACATCATCTCCAGGAGAGCACCTCGCACTGCTCACTGAGCTGATGTACAGTATGTGCCCATTTCTCAAAAATTAAATATCATCTGAACTGATTTTTTCTATTTTAAATGCTTTCCTACTCTTTTAATATTTCAGTTAAATCTTGAAGTACTTTCCATTGATATTAATCCTAGTCCCGATGAACGATTCCGGGACATGGTGTACCTTAAATAATGTTCTAATAGGTTTCAGTTTGGAAAAGTGCGCTCTCCAGAAGCTACCGAAACCTCTAATGGTCGCACAAAGCTTAATGCATTAGCAACGTTTGGGGTTGAAAAAGAATATTACTTGCTATGAATACGAACACTGTTACAGGAGGCGCGTAAGGACTATTTTAGCTCAGATCATCAATTTATCTTACATTTCTACTCCATTAATATCGCTATTGAGTCCTAAAGGTAGGTCCTGGCAATACTTCATGAGATCTTCTTAAGAAAACGTAAAAAATATATTTCCAGTGCTGAACAAAAAGTAAAAAATACCGATTATGTGCAACTGATAAAATCTCTCTTCCAGGGATGTTGTAGCCACATGCAAATTACTTTATCAGCTTTAAAAGTTTCCTTTGCATTTATAAGACGATCAGCATGACACTCAAAACATACCTCTATTCAGTAAGCGCTGAGTCTGCTGGCTGAGCTAGTTGCCTCCTCACACATAATAGCAGCCCAGAAGCTAAGATAAATGAAGAGAAATTGCTTTTAGTGGGCACTTTTCATATCCGATGAGCTTGACATCTCCCAAGGGTGACGGAGTTCTTTTGCGACACTGCTTTTCCCTTTTTTCTTCTTTCTGTACTCTGATGGAAAAAAAACGAGAAAGCATGTAAGGAAAAAATGTATTTTTTTCAAGGAGAAAATGTGCACCAGGAAATGTTTGGTTTTGAAGAAGTGATTTAACATGATACATGACCTAATTTACTGTAGCAAATGCTCACACTGCAAGGTCTGCTTTACTGCTAGAGAGAAGTAGAGTGAAGATGTCATAATTTCACTGCGTTGTTGAAGAAAACATCTTTTTCTTTGAATTCTAAATCAATCAGAATTTCAAAGTGACACACAAACCCTTTGTCTGTATTAAAGAGATGATATTTTAAAACTGATAAAAATGTAGAAAACACGTTTCTCACTTAGAAATTTTAGATGGGATGGTGTATTACTAGTTGCAGTGCTGAACTCACCATGGTGCCATTCAGTTACATGATTGGCCAGTGGTTTAATGGATAACGCGTCTGATTTTGCATCATGAGATTGTGGGTTCGACTTCTACCGGGTTCGTGTGATTTTAAATCAGACTACTCAGAAATAGATGTCCATTATGTGAATGAACCACACCTGAAAGCAAACGTTGGTCGGGTTTCCTTCTTTCCAGCATGAAATAGCAAATCGTTACAAAAAGCACCAGCTAATGTCCAATAGCGTTAGTCATTTTAATTAACATGAATATACTGTAAGGTCTTGGTACATGGGAGTGGATTTCATCCACAATTTAAAAAAGGGCAAATTATATTTACAGGCTTCAGACACTTTTTAATACAAAAGTGACCTAAAACTCTGTAACTTTCAGGTTTGTTTGAACCTGTAATGAAAAAGGGGCCTGAAACTTCCATTCTGTGATGTAACTGTCTCTAAAGTCGGATGTGATGTTTCACGGATGTGCAGTGTGCCTTTTCTCTTGTCGTGTTCAAAATGACTTGCTGTGTAATTTCCTGAATGCGTGTCCTGTACTGCTCTGTTATTTCATTTAGATTATCTATGTGGTGTACAGATAAAATCAAACTGCATGGTCTAATTTCCAGGTTCGGCACCAGCTGAACCTGAACATACATCAGCCGATCTCGACATGATTTGAGCACACAACCTTTTGATGTGGTATCAGATGCACTACTGTTGCACCACGAGGTCACTCCCCATAAGGGCTTTTAATTCCCGCAAGGAGAAAAATCAGCGTCCCTGAAAAAGATTTTTTTTTTTCATTCTCTCCTGTGAGAAGCGCCGCTCTTCCAACGAGGGTCTCTTCTTCCCAGACCACAGATTATTCTTCCTGTCCGGCTCTCACACAGAGAGCAGACACACTGTCTCCACTAATGTGTTTACTACATCTATAGATCTGACCCCCTTACAGCCCTGATATTCCTGGACAGGATCCCATATTGAGCAGTATTTCTCGCGTTCTGAACTTACAGTGTGTACACAATGTACTTTATACACAAAGTAAGTGTTTTCGTAACTCTTGGATGTTTTGTGAAAATGTTACTGGCATGCCAAAATCGCCCCCTCAACTGAACAGTCCCACCCACCTCAGTTTTGGATAAAAGGTTTGGATAAAAAGTTTTTGAACACTTTCACTTACTTAACTTGAGCCGTAAAAAATAGTTGTACTTTGTCAATGGTCAGATAACTACACTAACCCCGAATTCACAGTTACTACATCAGACTGTTTGATGTGCAGGAGGGCTATCCATCCAGGAACAGCACGTTACATAGTGTCTATGTTTTTGGGTGTCAACATTATTATGACCTTATTTGCTCAGGTGGACCAATGCCTTGCAGTAGTTTATCCTCATACTTACAATCGTTATATAACTAGGACTGTAGTTATAGAAGTTTGTACTTTCTGTTGGTTTTACAATGATTTCTTAATGATTCAGAACCTCGTTACCGTTGATGTTGTTGCAAAAATGAACACATATGGTTGATGCTCCAGGAAAAAATAATCACGTGAGTTCTGATGAACGTGGAACTGTTCTTCATCACTAAATACCAGATTGCTTGTCGTTATCTTCTAACATGAAATACTAATCAGTGGCATGCTTGTGAGAATTCACTTGGATGGTTGTAATGGCTCCGTTTAAACCGAAATATCACTGCCCCCCTCAGGATTTTAGACCCCCCCCTCCCTACAGATCATTCCCCTGGCGCCAGTCCTGGGTATAATGATGAACATAGCTGCCTTGCAAGCAGTGAATCCAGGTGTGATTCCCACCTGACCCATCGACAAACCTTTTCCAATGAATCTTTGATCAATTTAAAAAAAGTCTTGAAGCTGGTAGGCTAGGGAAGAAGCACTGTTTGAGTGCACTGAGGAAAATGTGCTACTGTGCTGTGCTGCTCCAGTAGCGCAATTTGTCAGGTTGTGGTGCTTTTATAGTGGAGTTATGCTGAGGTTGTGAGTTCACTTATCACAGGGAATAGTTTCTGTTTTCAGCCGCAGAAACTTGCTGTTTAATTTAAGGCAGTTCTTGTGTTACTTTTTCCGCTCGATGGAGCTGTATTAATGCAGGCACACCTGCTTCCACGTACACGAGGGTAATTTTCCTCTTCCACCTACAATTTCAACATTTACCTTGGGAGATGTCAAACCACAGAGCCTGTGCTGCGTGTCAGTGCCGGCTTATTGGACACCCCGTTGAACATAAAAAGCATATTGAGCTCCTTGGACATAAGCCATTTCTCGTCACTTGCTCAGCGAGCAGGCTCAGCGCACACTGAATGCAGGTGTCTCAGAGCAATTGAGATGTGTCCAAGTGGCTGTAAAAGGGATATATATGATGCCAGTGCTGTGGCTTAGTTCTCCAACGGCAGGTGTAGCGGCACGCCGGTTGGAGTATTCTCGGTCGCATTTAATGGCAACGTCAGCTCAAAGATTTGGTTCAAACCACCAAATGGAGACGGGTGTGCAGACAAGCTGACCCTGCTGATGTGGGATTAACACTAGGATGAGTGAGTGCTGTGGCTTAGGTGGTTAAAGCGCCTGCCTTGTAAACAGATGATCCTGGGTTGAATCCTAGTGGTGCCATTCTTCCTGTCTTGCTGCACAGTTTATCATTATGGACGGCAACATGCTTCTACATTAAATGTAATGGAAGTGTTCATTTAATTTTTGGAACAACTTTTTAAAAAAAAATCCATACAAATTGCAAAAGATAAAATAGTCATCTTTCTTGTCGGTGCAGAGGAATTACTGCCAGCTGGCCAAGAAATGAAACGATTTTTTTGTCTTTAGCCAAAAACCTGTGAATGTAGAAAAAAGGTGACGTGCGTTAGTTTCTATGGCACAATCAGTCATCGTATCCTTCAGTAAAACATAACGTTGGTAAATCAAAAGTCCCCACAGACGCATTTCAAATTAATCTGACCTCAACACCGTCTCCCCTAAATGTGATGGGGTTTCTTTGGATGTCCTTAAGCATCCTGATAGTTGCAGAGATTTCAAACTTTTGGCACAAGTCAAACTCCAAGAAGTTAATAGTTGAGCGCCTAAGTCAATATCACCTGGAATGTGACTATGTAAACTTAAATAGTATTCAAAATATTGCAATTTTGTTGTAGTTTAAAAAGATATTTTAGCTGGGGATTCTCAAATGATGAGGGTAGAAAAGAGAACCATTCGACACCATCAGGAATGCTTAACGTGTGATAAAAGTGTTTTTTTAATCACAAAGTGAAAAT
The DNA here is from genome assembly GCF_055471065.1 of Atractosteus spatula. Lineage (NCBI taxonomy): Eukaryota > Metazoa > Chordata > Actinopteri > Semionotiformes > Lepisosteidae > Atractosteus > Atractosteus spatula. Next base: position 558,444 of record NW_028296612.1, read on the forward strand.
AGTGAATTTGTCTTTCATTTAGACGTTCATCAAAAGCTCTTTAAACGATGAAGGAGAGGTTTGTGTTCCGAATTCTCTTCGTGTCTCATTGTCTTGCTTTGATTTTTAAAATGTACACTGTTGACTATTCACTCTTCCTAACACAATTAAAGAGCCGAGTTTAGTTCAGAGGTAAAGCATCTCATGCATCGTATGAAGCTCTGTTTTCTATCACCAGCGTCTCCACTCTGGATTTCTTTTTAAGTGCGATATCTTTTCTGTGATTTCTTTCGTTTGAATACCCTCATGTGTGATGTAAGAGAAAACCGGCTCAGGGACGCCAAATATGTAACGTTGTGGCTCTCTGAAGGCACCAGTTCTGTAGGGTTTGGGCATTTACTGTGACAATTATTAATTGTAGCAGTAAATCACAAAGTTGTTTCTTTTGATGGCTTTAGAACCCAACCATGCGACATAACTCAAACAATGCACACACACAGGTACTAATACACGAGGATACATTTATTAATACATAGAATATGCATATAAACCTAACAGATCTTATCGAGAGGGTTATCAGAATACAAAAGATATATATTCATTCAGTTACGAAGAGTTACACATCAAGAGGACATACGTGCAGTATATCATTCATTTAGACCGTTTCGTAAATGAACTTGGTTATAACTTCTACATTAGATACTCAAAACAAGTACATAACTCTTAGGAATTAAATTGATATCAACTGGTTTGGATAACAATTGAATTCTCGAGCTGTAATGCATTGAAGTTGAATACTCATCCAATTTCTTTGGGGATTCATATCTCCTGCAGGCTCAAAGAAACAGTTGCAGGCTGTTGCTGTCCAATCCGCGCTCTCTGGCTCGGTGCCAGGCTGTGCTGTGCGGCTTGCGACGGTGCGCTGCTGATGCTCACTGACCGGCTAGTTAGTGTTGGCTTTAACTAGCAAAGTTTTCGCACAGGAGAAAAGATGACTGTGGGTCCCAGCAAGTCAGGAAGAGGACCGGTTCGGTCCTGATGAAGAGCTAGTTCTGAATAGTGATTCAGCTGTCCACAGTTCCGACCTGTTCACGAGGCCTGCTGCTGGCGCTAACCTCGGGTGGATCCTCTGGTTATTCTCTGGCAACCTCCGCTCTAGACTCTTAGAACAAAGGAAAGTTCTGGCACTCGGACACACTGGCCGTTCCGTGGTTGTCCGGGCTGAGTCTCAGGATGGTCAGGAGGCGCGCTGCGAGAATGTCCTGCCCTTGGGAGCCTTCTGCTCCTGGGCCGTCCTGCCCTGGAATTCTCCTTTGAATTCCCTTTAGAATAGTCCACAGAATCCTCTCCAGAATCCCTCTGAATCTCGTTTTTACCTGGAGGAACTTCAGCTCGTTGATTGGCTGAAAGTTCCATGGGCATCAGAGTCCCACGTGGGTTATTCAGCCCTACCAGTCCCTGATTGGTTGATCAAGGTGAGATATGAGTCATTTACTCCTGACACCTAGAAATGCAGTCCAGATGTCCATCTGGCACTCCCTAGACAGATAGGCGCCAATGCATGACCATTGATCATGATAGCCAGGCTTAGCTAAGTGCATCCCCCTTTGGGAGCTGTCCTAGGACCTTAAATCACCCTGCACTAATGGTCTCTCTGTGGCTGCACCACAGAGATGAACAGAGAAATGGGGCCTCATTTGGGAAGCTCAGAAACACTTAATTCTGCCTTATTATTAAGCCTCGCCGCTACAGTGAATTTCAGCGTTTTAAAGAGATGTAATTTTTAAAACAGACAAAATGAAAGACTTATTAACTAAATACACATAGAAAACCTGCACCTAATTGAGAAAATTTGGACTGGGGCGATGTATTATTGTAGCGGCGCAAGCTCACAGTGGTGCACTTGAGGAATGCGGTACAAGGGCCAGTGGTGCATTGGATAACGCATCTGATTATGGATCAGGAGACTGTAGGATCGTAATGCTCTTAAACCCAGTACCATAACCGCAGTGTGTTCAGTCCTACACAACCTTTCTATCGACTGAATAAACCTCCTGTTCCATCTCCATCTTCTTCCCACACATTCCGGCTATTTCACCACCGTTACTGTTGGACCACAGTCACAGATACGTAAGGGACACTATTCTGAAGAACCATCTTAAATAAATAACGTTGCAAAAGGTAACAATAAGGGTTTCTTAACGTAACCTTACATCTGGCCATACAATACAATTTCTGTACCCTCAAATAAAAAAAAATTGTACTGCTTTCTCCTGAGAAGTGTAGTGTCAAATACAAGTGTAGTGTCAAATCACAATAAATAATATATCAAATATACTAAATTAACACCCAGATATGACAGATGTGACAACACACAGCTATGACAGAACACATTGAAGACTTAAGCCCTTTAAATTTTTATTTCCTTAATTTCCATTCTCTTCCCTACCCAGGATAACTGAAAACTAACTGTAATAAAGACTGTATATGCATTACTTGTAATACAGCTATTAATAAAGATATACATGGAACCTAATTATTCATAAATAACACTTGTATTACTAAAAATGTGTTATGATAACATTCATTGTGAATATTTGTGGTGTCTGGAAAGCAATTTTGGTTAAATATAATAATAATTTTCAAGCAAGTGGTGCATAAGCTTGTTAATTAATGAGTACATTATTTCCATTACATTCAAGACAGTTCTAATGTGATCAATTGTTCTGCTTAGTCCGCTACCGAGTTGCTTAAAACCTATGAAGAGGTGGTTTAAGCTAGACTCCTAATGCAGTAACATCTAATGGGCAGCAGCTGTTTTAGGTTTGTTGCAATCGAGAACAGGTTTAGTACAGAGCTGCTGACAAATTTCAGCGGAGTTTATTGTATATAAGTTTATTGCAATTGACCCATTGTAGCTACCAATCAGCAGCAAGGAAAAACAAACTTCACTTGTGCCTTTTAAAAAAAGGGAAACAGAGTAGTAGTTTATGTGGTAATTTCAGGTACTGTACAATGTAAGAACTAAAGTTAACTACTCCCATAGTAATGCGTGGGGTCCTATCAATAGAAAAAAAAATGTTGTAACCCAAAAAAACAACAAACACAAAACGAGAATCTTCCAGGAACCTAGGTAAATCCCTGTAGTAGTCTAACAACTATGAAAAAAAAAACCAAACGCAACACCTTCAAAAGAAAAAGAACATTAAAAACAAATCTGGGGAACAACAAAAACACAGAATCTAATGTGAGAGCTTTTTCAAGTCTTCAGTGCTCCTCTCATCTCAGTAGACCTCTCTCATATATTTGTGTACAGGTCAGTTGGAGGTACACAGCTGATGGTAATTTTAGTAGGGAGCTGCGTCAAGGTTTATTCCATGCTGAAAAGAGAAGGAAACATAATGTTTCAGCTGTGGAGCCTTCTTTGATTGTGACTCAAAATAAACCTTTACTTGTTCATTTGATGTTAGTTTATCTCCATCAAATACCTAAGAGTATCTAAACTCGACAGTTGCTTTCAGTAGCTGAAAACACTGCTCCAGGTGAGGCTTGAACTCACAACCCCAGCATAACTCCGCTGTGCACTGTTGTATAAGTACCACGCGCTGATTGATTGCGCCACTGGAGCTATGCAAGTTGTGATCCTTATACAGACTGACGCTGCAGAAACACAGGGTGAAAACAGTTTCGGTTGTGGATCCATCTCCACATGGGGAACACTAAAATAGCAAGGAAAATACAAGAAAAGAAACTGAAAGAATTGTGCTAACAGCAAATGGGGACGGAGGGAGGTGGTCGAACAAGTAAATAAGCCTGGCAGATTATTTGTAGCGACATTTTTTGAGTCAATCAGCACACTGATTTCTCTTCATGTACCTTAAACTGTGCAGTTTGTATTTTCGTTGTAGATAGGTTTCTTCAGAAGTCCAGTAAATTGACGATAATGGAGAACTAGCTGACACACCCCGTCGTGAAGACCCTCTGTAAGGTGATTACACGTTTCATTTTCAAGTCGCCTCCTTTACACGCAATTGCAGCTCCGACACTGAGAGAAAGCATGAGAAATGGCAGTACAGGCTCGATGGCTTCACATCTCCTATCAATCACATAAAATTGCAGTAAAGCGCTCTAAATATGACTCTGAAGTACTGGGAAAGATGATTATTTTGAGCGTGCCTCCCAGGGTCTGCTACAAGGCTGAAGTTGGCTTCTTATTCGCGTTTTTCGTTCCGCCTTAAATGCTGCTGCTGTGATGTTATGTCGCCTTTCGCCTGTAGATGGCTCTATTCGATCAGTACTAATTCGGCTGGAAAACTGTAGACATCCTCAGTGAAAGGGAATATCCAAATAAATAGCGACTGTCCAAATTATATTTTTGTATGGAATATATTTTAGAAAATCGCAAACCAATTTTAAAAACTCACCATAACATGGACTTGCACTGGGAAAAAGGTGATTGTGCTTTCTGCTTATTGCTACGGCCCTCCCCCCTGATTATAAAAACGTCTCACAATTCTGACACCGAGGTGTGAGAGACAATGTAATAGACTTTCAAAATCCTGAAGTACAAGACATTTTAATGCACCATTTTTCAAATATGACCCTCTGATCTTGGCTTGTCAGAATACATTGCGAAAAAGTATGGCACGAATTGCAATGGCACAAATTGTTGAGAATATCACTGACCTTGCCGATATTTGCAGGGGATATGAGTGTTTTGCGCACGTTGAACTACAGCACGTAAGAATTGAGCTTCTTAGTCAATATCACCGGGGAATGTCCAATAATGACGAACATCTGTAGCTTCAAGGAAACTTCGACTCGCACATGGAGTTTTATCTTCGAATGGAGGGTGGGAGAATTCATTTATACTCTCGTTGCTCATTAGCTAAACTATTTTAAAAATATGACGCAGATTTGTTCGAGAAACTTGTAATCGTCTTAAAGAGAGTCTTCTTGAAGACGTGCACCAGGTAGCTCTCCACTGTTAATTGACAGGACTTTAGAATAAACTGTTCTCATACAAATTACTGTTTGTTCAAACATACAAATTACACATCTTAAGGAACATGAAGAGAAATCTGTGTACTAAATAACATAAAACTGTCGCTGCAAATTATCGCCAAGCTGTTTTACGTGTCCTAACACCTCTTTCTTTCCTATTTTGCAGCGAGCACAATTCTTTCTGTTTCTTCGTCGCTATTTTACTGTCTCTTCCCCCATGTGCAGATGGATCCACAGCCGAAACTTGAGGTCGGTTCCTATTACTCTGTCTGATTGAAAGAGCTGTATTAAAGGCACTCCCATCTCTGCAGGAAAGTTATTGCTGCTCTCAACACAATATACTGCAGACAAATATAGCGATACTGTCACGTGTTCCTGCTGTCAGTCTATTATGTCATGTTCATCCACACCCAGAAACATTACTGCTGTAGCACCAGAGTTATATAGGCGCAGTCCAAAGAGCAAGAATCTCTTAATCTCAGAACTGTGGGTTCAGCCCCCACATTGGGTCCCTCTGTGTCAATTTGATCCCGCCAATCCTCCTAGCATGACCTGATGGCGTAACAGTGATACCCAGTACCCAGCGTAATTCAGCTTTCTTTCCACTTGATTCAGATTTTGATCTGAAATCATCGGCCGAACAAGAGTTTGTCTAAATCGAGGGAGATTTGCTCACAAGCAAGTATTAAACACTTCAGGATTATCTGTTCGAATACCACACTTTGTCAAAACACTGCCGCTTCTTAAGCTAATAAGTAATGGTTTTTGAGCACGCATTGTATTGTTAATGCTTATATTAAAAAAGCATAAATTCACATAATGGAATTTGGACTGAACAAAGTAGTCCAGCCCCTTTACAACATTACATACCCACTGATTAAAGCTTAAAACTACAGCAGCAGGAGTAACAATAATGGCAACAACATGTTTGGAGTTCGGCATTTCATTTATACTGCGGAAACATCGTATCGGAATGAACTGCCGAGATAAAAGAGCATTTGCGGCTTCAGATCGTTTTTACAGAGCATTGCGTTGTTCTGTTCATGCTGACTACACGCTTTAAATTTGTCATTTACTGCAAGCGTTGCTTTTCCAGGTTTTTCTGAAATTCCTCGCATTTGAGCCAGCACTAAAATATTTCATTCCCGTCGCTGAATACATCGTGGAAACGGTATTTGCAACGGAATGCTGTCACACATGAAATCTTTTTGTTATTCGGTTCTGAAGTTTGAAAATGAAAATAAAACGGGGGTCACTTCATAGGCTTGAAAGAAATCCAAGCAGCATAAAAACCAGCGAACTCTCACAAATTGCATTGTGCTGCACCTTTCTTCTGCTGCTTTTATAAATCTGCCTTAAACATTTGAATGCATACCTTACTGCTGCTAATCACATTCACGTGCTTACGAAGCTTTTTTCTGTCCGTTATGTTTTTCCAAAGCGGTTTCTCCGTTTTCCTTGTACTGTGATTGTCAGCGAGCACAACAAGACTGAAATAGTGTAAAGGCAGGTAAAAAAGACAAGGTAAAACGCCTGACTGTCGGGAGTGGGATTTGAACCCGTGCTTCTATTTGGAGAGCGGAACACAAAGATTGAAAGACACAAAACTGTGAATTTGCTGTTTTAAACCGCTCCACTATCCTGAAGAAATGGGTGCTGATTGTACCAGTTGCATCCGATTTTCTGTAACTTTAGGACGATTGATACGACTGGACGAACACAATTTGTGGCGTTTAGCATGACATGGAAAACGGTACCAGAGCATTCGGGTCCGGAGTACCAGACTCAGAAACAGTTTTTACCCCCGCACTATCAAACTATTAAACTCCCAGCCTCTCTCACTCTCACCTCACCTCTCACCTATGATCTGAACCTCACAGTGCCTTCTTTCTTACCAAAAACCCAAACACATTGAAAATCTACCTCTACCATACATGTCAAAAGTTCACTCCCCATAATTTCTATCCCTTTATTTCATTCTTTTGATGCATGTTTTTGCACATAACCTGTTACCTTTTTGTTGTTTTGCACACTGCCTGTTGTTGTTTTTTGCACATCGGCTGTTGTCTCTGTCTCTGTGTTTTTTTCTTTGTACTACTTATGTCCGAGAGCTAGCTAAATAGCATTTCGTTATAATATATACCTGTATATGAGTATAATGACAATAAACTTGAATTTGAACTTGAACTTGACATAGTCTTGCAGGCAGTATATTATTTTATCGTTTACTCGTTAAAAAAACACGGTCTTCTCGTTCCAAAGTCAGATTTTTAGTGCTTTCGAACGTCACTTCCAACCTGGACTGACAGCTCACCCGATCTGTTTGTGATCAGACCATGGGGGGGTTTACCAAGCGCACGTTCCTTCCCAGTGCTGAGGCGATCATTCGGAAGATGGGTGTGAAGAGAGACAAGCTTTGTCGACTAAAAAACAAGGCAGGATATGCAAGAATAGTAATCACTGGCGACAGTTATGTTCTTTTACTATTGAGACTCCTACATTACGAGTTCTTTGAAGACATTGAAACTGAAGGAAAGCGGCGACAAATGAAACAGGCACGGGTGGGGATTGAACCGACGGTCTTCAGTTAACGAGACAGACGCCTTACCACTTGGCCACCGCGCCTTCGAGCAAATATGGGAATAATGTTGTTCAAATTATTTTTTTCTGAATCTGGTTTACATCGCCTGGAGGCAGCAACAACAATAAAAGGGATACTTAACAAGGAGATATGCTGTAGCAGTGCGAATCCAACAGATGCTCCTGAAGAGACTGGAGGTTTAAGCCAACTCCTTAGAGCGCTCGGCCGCGTTACTCTCTTCAGCTCTTGTTGTTTGACCTAGTGGTTTTATAACGCGTGGAAACGACCGCAACTTCGTTTTCTGAGATGCTTTCTCTCACGTGGTGAAATCTCGACCTCTTTGGCATCTCTGGCTATAGTTCTTCTGTAGAGCAGGCTTTCACACCTCTGCTTATAGTGCCCTTGAAGTCATTTTATTTTTACAGGAAGACGCATTCCCTAACGATCTCTCCTGTTTTAGAAATGCTTCATAAGGCGTGTTTGATTCAACGGACAAACAGTATACTAATTGTACAATGCAGATTTATGCGGCATTCGTACTGGATTTGAGTGGGATTCTGAAATACTTCTTGCAAAGGTATTCAGACTTTCTTGAACCTATAATAAAAACACAGACCTGAAACTCCCTAGCTTCCAATCTCTGATGTTGCTGTCCTTAAACTCGGACGTGATGTTCTGCAGACGTGTGCATAATGTCCTGTTTTCTTACAGTGTACACATTTTGCTGTTCACGCTCCGCATTCATCTGCTTTGTGCATTGTTAGTCCGCACCTGTAACATGTAATGTCAGCCGTCCCCTGTTCTTCTACAGTATATCTCTAGCATGACTGCGTCCTGCTGCTCGGCTTTTGTTTGAGCGAGCGCCCCGTTCAGTGTCACTTTGTCACTGTGGTCAGAAAGCATTCTTGATTCTGCTTGAGCTGCTTCATGAATTCTAGCGACTGTAAGAGCTCTTTCTAAAGTCAGCCCTTCCTCCTGCAGCAATTTATAGTCTCTTATGTGCACATTTTTCCACAAGTTGATCTCTTAACATGTCAGTTTCCAATACTCCAAAGTCACAAGATTTAGCCAGTCCTCTTAGTGCAGTCACAAAAGCATCAACTGAAGTTCTCTGCCTAAATTTATGCCGTTCCAAAACCACATTTCTCTGCGGTGTAAAGTAAGCGTCTAAGGCAGCTACAGTCTGTTCATATGTACCTTTTTCAACAGGGAGGTTGGCGAAAATCCGCTGCACGGGCACCCAGATACAGTGCAGTAATGTAGCACGTCTCACGGCATCCGGAGCTTCTGTAGATCCACTGGCTATTTAAAAAAATCTGTACGACTCCATCCATATCTTGTATTCCGCATACAAATCCGGAGCTCCGAGTTTCAGTAGAAGCGGTAGAAAAAGCTGGGCATAAGCAAAGCTTCTCGGCGCGGCTGCCATATCTTCCATGGCGCAAGCTAAACGAAAAGTCCGAAAATTCAAAAGTTCGTTTCTACCAGCAAGAGAACAAAAATCTGCAGTATTCTGCTCGCTTTGAGTCCGTCAAGCACTCATCTCTCGTCGCCATAAATGTTGTGTATCTTAATAAAGAGACGTTTTTATATTATTTTAACTATTTTGTTAACTACACAGATCACGCCCTTACACCATATATTCCCGCCTTCTACTCTCTCGTTCTGTTGTCTCGCGATTTCTACTCACTATACTACATTTAGTATGACTTCTTGTTGCAGTTGAGCTCAAAGCTGGAGATGATCTCCATATTCTACCGCACTAACTAGTCCGAAACGTAGTACACAGTACACACTTTTTAAGTGAAGTCAGGTTGTTAAAAAATTAAACCAGCGCCCTGTCACAGAAACGTACCCCGGTCTACCGCGCAACAAGCGGGGGTACTCAGCAGTATACTGTAACGCAACGGGGGCTCAGGCGGGCGCCCTTGCCGCATCAGGTCGGCCCCACACCGTCCGGGGCTCGAACCCGGGACTTCCGCGTCTCTCTGCAGCGACCCAGCCCCGTGAGCTAAAGAGAGATCTCTCCACAGCCCAGTAGCTGTAGTCCTGCTATCACAGGGAAGGGCGGTGACGTCACCTGCTCTGGTACGCCGGCTCTTACACAGTACCTGTCGGCCGTAAGCGTTACAATACTAACGAGGAGCGCTTGTCTGCAGCTGAGCGTCAGCTCTGTTTACTGTTAGCAGTCATTGCCTCATTTCCAAACACTTTTTCACCTGCTCTCAGCTTTTAAAGACAGTCATAAACGCTCAAGAAGTAATTCATGTCAGTTTGAAGTCTGTTTCTGTTGTCTCAGCTCTTGATAAAGAAAAGCCGTGCGTGGGAGACTCCCTCTCTGAAGAAGTTTGCCGTCACCCTGCGAGGGAAAAGAGCCATCAATCACCGAGGCAACCACTGAGACAGTTAACATTAAACACGTGAAATGCGAGATGTTGTGATTTTTTTCCTGCTTAAGGCTTCTATCGTTTCTATTCTAACGAGAAAGACCTCTTTATTAGAAGTGAGATTTTAACAAACGTCTCCAGGGGTAACTGCGACCTGAACGCAACGCCTTAGACCACCAGCCATCTTGCCTGTGGTACTTATAATGAAGTATATATTTTATTTCTACTCGTTGATAAGAAAAGTGAAATCATGTAATTAGGGATATGTCTTTTTTTCATGGGGAAAACTAGCCCGAGCAAATGTAAAGTTTAGAGCAGCGCTCAATAAAAATGATCAGAAACCGAAAGCGCTTCTTATACGGATCAATATATTCCGATACCACTGGTTCTGCAGAAGAAATAAGAAAAGCCGAACTCAAAGCACTGTGTTGCCATTACGGCTACTCCATCTGCAGCTGCTTTAAGATTACTCACACTGTGTTGCCATTAAGGCTACCTAGTTAAAAAAAAAAACTTATCGTCACCTTTTTGAACGTGATTGTTAGACACCCGTTAAATCTCAACCGAGGTTTCTTGAGAGATCGTTCAGCGAGCGAGTAATAAAAAACTACTTCGCTTCTAACCTCTGCTGTCGCTGTAAACTCGGACGTGATGTTCTGCAGATGTGCAGTGTGCCTTTCCTCTCGTCGTATTCAAGAGTACTCACTGTGTGAGCTCCTCACTGCGTGTTCTGTATTCTACTGTGATTTAATTTAGATGATTACGTGGAGTAGAGTGACAAGATCTATTGAACATTTTCGGTTTGTGAAATGAAACACTAAATACACTACAGTAAATACAAGTAATGGACATTTAAAATAACCACAGTACAGCTAGAAGAGTGAAAGATAAAAGACTATTTAGAATGAGATTCACAATAGACTTAAGAAAGGCACAACCGCCCGAACAGGGACTTGAACCCTGGGCCCTCAGATTAAAAGTCTGATGCTCTACCGACTGAGCTATCCGGGCTCTGAAAGAAAGTCTACACTGTCGGGATCCTCGCAAGTCACGTGTCTCTTGTGCCGAAGAGCAGTCATACCTGACCCGTCTGGGATGACCACTGACAGACTTTATCCAGAAGCGACGGCACCACTCCCAGTAGAATGAGTGAGAAATACAGCATGACATGGGTAGTTAAGGGGCTCCCACAATCCATCTTTCCTCACATTACTGATTTTTTTCAATAGCATTTTGACCTTTTTTCACATTCAGATTTTTTTCACATTTAATAAAATCTTTCAATCAACAACAGTTGGGGTTAAGGGCCTTGTTCTGGAGCCCCATGGAGTAGGATTCCTCTGCCGACCGTGGGATGTAAACCAGCAACCTTCCAGCCACAGGTGCAGATCCTTAGCCACAGAGCCACCAAATGTGCCAATTCTTTAGAAAGAAGTCCAAAGAATGCAAATTTACTTTTTTAAAATAGCTGTTGTAAATAACATCAGTGGCTATTGAAGAGTACATACAAGCACAGAGACAAGTTAATAAACTTGGAATGACTACTTACAGCTCTGGAAAGACCGAAGATATTGTTTCCGGTTGTTAAGGAACAAGTAATAGGTTTATTCCATGCTGAAAAAAAGAAAACAATGTTTCGGCCGTGGAGCCTTCTTCAGGTGTGAGAGAGAAGGCAGTAGGCAAAGGTAATGTAGTGGGAGAACAAAAGCTGGGAGGGAGGAAGGGTGAGAGGCGGGAGCAGGGGACAGAAAGAGAGGCCAATCAAGAGGTGTGAAGTCAGAATAGGTGTTGAGAGGTGTGAAATGAAACTTCCAATGAATGGAGAAAATTTAGTAGAATAGTAGTCTGTCGTTTAGAGAAGGGGGAAGTTGTGATCCTAGCTGCAGGATAAGTTTGGTTTGGTATCGGTAGTCTTTCTAATGTATGAGTTCAGAAAACCATCTTTGAGAACAAAGACGGAGAGATTAGAGTGGTCATGGCCATCAGAGGTTAAATGAGAAACAATGGTTTTTGGAGAGATCTTTAATCTTCACAGCCCTGACATGTTCTCTGAAGCGGTCTCCAAGTCCCCTTCCTGTTTCTCCAATATAGAGAGAAACTGGGCATTTACTGCAAGAGATACAGTAAATAAGGTTGCTGGAGGTACAAGATGCCATCTGGGTGATCCAGAATTGTCCTGAGGGGCCTTGAATGAGTGTGGTGTTGGATGTGTACTTGCAGGCGATACAGCGAGCTCTGTTGCAGGGGAAAGTACCTGGTGTGGAGGGTTGCTGAGGGCGGTCAAGGGAGCTGTGAACAAGAAGGTTGCGCAGATTAGGTGATTGACGATATAAGATGATGGGGCAGTCAGAAAAGAGGGCCCCAATGGAGGGATCATCCTGTAGGATGGAAAAGTTGTCGTTAACAGTCCTGGGGATAGGAAGTGTGTTAGGGAAGCACCAAAGGAATGCGGTTGTTACGGTGGGAGTTCCTGATTGGGTTGATGGTCCAAGGGGTGTTTTTGGCTCGGGCAAGGGCCCTGTCAATAACACTGCTGGGGTATCCTCTGTTGTTGAAAAAGGAGTACATTTTGAGGGTTTGGTTCTGGAAGTCGATGTCGTCGCTGCATATTTGTTGTAGCCGAAGGAACTGTGAAAAAGGGAGAGAATTTTTAGTATGTTTGGGGTGAAATTAGCTATACAAGAGATAGCTGTATGAAACCGTGGGTTTGTAATAAACAGAAGTGGAGAGTCTGGGGTAGTTGATGGAGAAGTTGATGTCCAGAAACGGAAGAGTAGTGGAAGATATGTTAACCATATATTTGAGGGACAGGTGGAAGTTGGTGAAATGGTGCAGGAAGCACTTAAGCTGATCGTTGGAGCATGTGGCGGCACTGACGCAGTCATCAATATATCGCTTGAAGAGGTCAGGGACATAGCCAGTGTAGCAAGCTAAGAAACGTTCTTCTACCCAGCCAACAAAGATATTGGCATAGCTGGGTCCCATTCTGGTGCCCATGGCAACTCCACTCACCTGTTGGTAAAAAAGATTATTGAAGGAGAATGCATTCAGTGTGAGAACCAGTGTTTCTGGTTGTTGTCCTTTAATTGATCTGCCACCAAAACATTAATCCTAAACAGTCAAACAAGTCCATGTGATGAAAACCTTTATGCTCTTTAATGTTTTTTTATGGATTGTGCATCTGCACTAATTTCCCCCCCTCCTACTCATCAGCTTTTGGATGAGAGATTCTGACCACTGTATAAGATCAGAAGCAATAGAAGAAACGGGCTTCTTTTCTGCTTATTAAACACACTCCTAATGCAAACAACACATTACAAGTACAACGCAAAGGTTGCACCAAATGGGATCAAGCAATTTAAAACATATGTTCAGGGTACAGGAAAGTTGTTATAGAGATGAATGGTATTCATGAAACAAATAATGTTGCAAAAAACTTTGCCAAAAGTCACAACCCATTTAACATTCATCAGACAGGTTGAATCAGTTGGATATCTCTTAGGTTTAAAATGCACTCAACGGCTGTATAATGCAAGCTCAAGAGTCAAAAGAACAATAGTGAACTACAGTTCTTACAATAATAAACAGCCATTTGATCTTGTGAATGATCTATCATACACCCTTGAAATGATGTTACAGATTTGGAAGTTTGCACAGCTTGTAGTCTTTCTAACTCCATGAGACACACAGACAGGGAGAGAAGCTGGGGGTCAGAGCGCAGGGTCAGCCACTGTGCTCTTGTGCCAAACAGGTCATACAAAGACCGCCATTCCTTATATCTTTCCCTGAACCTGTGCGTCACTACCTCACCTTCCAGAAGCAAAATATCGAGCTTCCACACACCCTTCTCCACAGTAACAGCTGTTGGAATAGAAATTGTAAATGACAGTAGACAATGGTCAGAGAAAAAAAAAAACAGGGGTTAGGCCTGCGGTCATGCAAGTAAAATCAAGTACCAAAACAAAATGCGTGAGCCTTGGGTCCCATTAGACTTGTGGCATGTGAAACCTGCCCTCCCCTGACTATGAAGTTTGAAGCCATCTTTCAGTTTAAAATCTTTACATAATGTTTGCAATAATATTGATGATTTATCAAATTGGACCTGTCTCTCGCCCGTTATTCTGCCTTCTCTTTCTAAAAGAGAATTAAAATCCCATCCCAATAAATATACTCAGTTCCTGAATTAGGACATATCTGTCATGTGAGCAACTCAGACAATATATATTTAAGCGTTTAAATTAGACATTCATGAAACCCAGATATACCACCAGTGCTCTCCCTGGTTTCATTACAAGGTGCTGTCGTACCTCTACCATCTTATTTTTAATTAGAACAGCTATACCATCAGATTTATTTTCTTTGGACCCACACCAGGTTGATCGGCCCAATGTCCACAGTTCTTCCATATCCTTATAGCAGTTTTTAAAGGGTAACCCACACTCCTGTAACAACACAATATCAGCAGTTACCTTCCTCACAAATGATAATATAGTCCTTGCCCTTAACTTGGAGCGAATGCTTCTCACATTTATGGACACAATATTAAGAGCCATACTTAAAGTAGGACCAGGGGAGACTAAAAGATCTGGCTACAATCATTCAAGTGTATAGACACCTACTATACAGGCCTCCCCCCCCCACTTTTGCTTTAATTGTCTCCTCCTCCACCACCCCCACAATCCATAGGATATTTCTCCACCTGCCATCCTTGAGTCTCTGGTTCTGAAGCTTGGTCAGTAAGATCACATATATTGGAGACATCTAAACCCATGGGAGAACCTACCTGAGGACTTGGAAAATGATCTTCCCTCACTCTGCTCGGAGTTAAATCATTTTCTAAATCCAATGTCTCTTTTAGACTGCACCCACTGTTCTGTACATTTCATTTGAGCACTTTCAGTCTCCACAGGTGGCAGGCTATTGGAAGAGATGCTACCAATCAAATCAGATTCCACCTCACTTTTTGCAACATTATCATTCTCTTCTACCTCAGCCTCATCTCCTTCACTCCATTCTGAACCCTCGCTCTCTTTTTCACCACTTTCTTCAACGTCAACCACATCCAGTTCCTGATCCAGAACCACTGCTCCAGCCCTAAATACCTCTTCAAACTCTTCCTGTTTTTGCATCGGTCTTACCAGTTTTGTTCTATTTGCAAAGGAATTTGGACAGTCTTTAAACACATGACCTTCACACTCACAGAGATTACATTTCCTCACGCTTGTACATTCAGTATATGCATGTCCAGTTTCCTTGCACTTACCACACACCACCTTTGTACAGGCATCCACAAAGTGACCCAGCTCCCCACATCTCCTGCACGGTTTTGGCTGCCCTTGGTAGAACACAAGGCCTCTATTTTCACATAATCCAATCAAAGAAGGAATGTGTTTAAATCCACCATAACCATTTTTTGTCTTCATGCAATGAAACAGGTACTCTCCATGAACAGTTCCAGATGCCATCATCATCCAAGACTTTCTGAAGCTCACCTTTCACTAAACAATACTTAGACAACCATGTCACAACATCTTCCTTCATCACCATCTCATTAAACATGCGAACAATCACAGTCCTATTAATCAATAATAATTGCTTACACTTATATAGCGCTTTTCTGGACACTCCACTCAAAGCACTTTACAGGTAATAGGGACTCCCCTCCACCACCACCAATGTGCAGCATCCACCTGGATGATGCGACAGCAGCAATAGTGCGCCAGAACGCTCACCACACATCAGCTCTCAGTGGGGAGGAGAGCAGAGTAATGTAGCCAATTCATAGAGGGGGATTATTAGGAGGCCATCATTGGTAAGGGCCAATGGGAAATTTGGTCAGGATGCCGGGGTTACACCCCTACTCTTTTCGAGAAACGCCCTGGGATTTTTAATGACCCCAGAGAGTCAGGACCTCGGTTTTACGTCTCATCCGAAGGACGGCGCCTGTTTACAGTATAGTGTCCCCGTCACTATACTGGGGCATTAGGACCCACACAGACCACAGGGTGAGCGCCCCCTGCTGGCACCACTAACACCTCTTCCAGCAGCAACCTTGGTTTTTCCCAGGAGGTCTCCCCTCCAGGTACTGACCAGGCTCACACCACATTAGAAAGATCCATCAGCTTCTGCCATTCAAACATTCTAATTAGGCCCACATCTTTTTTTCTCCTCTATTTTCATCCAAAATTCTTCCAGTAACTTCGCCGATTGAAACTAATGTCAAAACCAATTCCCTTCAGAAAAGTGATTAAGCATTTGACATCTAATGCCTTAATCCTTTCTGTAACACCTTCCTTAAAAAGTCCAACCGTGAAATATCACCCGAGTGAGCCGAACCCTCACCACCCTTATTCACCAAACGTGCGCAAAAGTAACGGCGCATGCCGAATCTACAGGCCGCCATGGCCGTTACAAATGTGTCAAAAGCAAACTAAACCTAAACCGAAACCTCTTCTGTGCACCAAACTCCCCAAAACCCTATTCCCTTAATCTTACACTTATACAAAAACTCCACTCTCGACTTCTGGGTTTAACCCTTTACATCGCCAACGCTGGTTAGAGATTCAGTGTGTCCCAGGCTCAGCGGTTATATAGGACAGGACTCGGTGAGCTGCAGGGGAAACTCGTTGTTCTGCGCTCCCCGTGCAGAATGCGCGTCTCCACCCTCCAGACTCGTCACACCGCCTTCATACTCTACAGCGGGAAAAAAAACTCCCTTTACTGTCTTCATACAGTACATCCCTCTTAAATCCCAGAAACACAGAAACTCCGGGGCGTTTCTGTGAGTCAGTACCGGGTTTCTCTGTTCGAGGTTACAAGCAGAAACAATAAAAGCGCTGAAAGCAGGAAGTTATTTCTGCTCGTAGGCATAAACGTACAAATAAATTTTCTGATTCCTAAAACCTAATAAAATCCATGTACAGTGCCTTGCGAAAGTATTCGGCCCCCTTGAACTTTTCAACCTTTTGCCACATTTCAGGCTTCAAACATAAAGATATAAATTTTTTATTTTATGTGAAGAATCACCAACAAGTGGGACACAATTGTGAAGTGGAACGAAATCTATTGGATTTTTGAAACTTTTTTAACTAATAAAAAAATGAAAAGCGGGGCGTGCAAAATTATTCGGCCCCTTTACTTTCAGTGCAGCAAACTCACTCCAGAAGTTCAGCGAGGATCTCTGAATGATCCAATGTTGTCCTAAATGACTGATGGTGATAAATAGAATCCACCTGTGTGTAATCAAGTCTCTGTATAAATGCACCTGCTCTGTGATAGTCTCAAGGTTCTGTTGAAAGCGCAGAGAGCATCATGAAGACCAAGGAACACACCAGGCAGGTCCGTAATACTGTTGTGGAGAAGTTTAAAGCCGGATTTGGATACAAAAAGATTTCCCAAGCTTCAAACATCCCAAGGAGCACTGTGCAAGCGACCATCTTGAAATGGAAGGAGTATCAGACCACTGCAAATCTACCAAGACCTGGCCGTCCCTCTAAACTTTCAGCTCAGACAAGGAGAAGACTGATCAGAGATGCAGCCAAGAGGCCCATGATCACTCTGGATGAACTGCAGAGAACTACAGCTGAGGTGGGAGAGTCTGTCCATAGGACAACAATCAGTCTTACACTGCACAAATCTGGCCTTTATGGAAGAGTGGCAAGAAGAAAGCCATTTCTCAAAGATATCCATAAAAAGTCTCGTCTAAAGTTTGCCACAAGCCACCTGGGAGACACCCCAAACATGTGGAAGAAGGTGCTCTGGTCAGATGAAACCAAAATCGAACTTTTTGGCCACAATGCAAAACGATATGTTTGGCGTAAAAGCAACACAGCTCATCACCCTCAACACACCATCCCCACTGTCAAACATGGTGGTGGCAGCATCATGGTTTGGGCCTGCTTTTCTTCAGCAGGGACAGGGAAGATGGTTACAATTGAGGGGAAGATGGATGCAGCCAAATACAGGACCATTCTGGATGAAAACCTGTTGGAGTCTGCAAAAGACCTGAGACTGGGACGGAGATTTATCTTCCAACAAGACAATGATCCCAAACATACAGCAAAATCTACAAAGGAATGGTTCACAAATAAACGTATCCAGGTGTTTGAATGGCCAAGTCAAAGTCCAGACCTGAATCCAATCGAGAATCTGTGGAAAGAGCTGAAAACTGCTGTTCACAAACGCTCTCCATCCAACCTCACTGAGCTCGAGCTGTTTTGCAAGGAAGAATGGGCAAGAATTTCAGTCTCTCGATGTGCAAAACTGATAGAGACATACCCCAAGCAACTTGCAGCTGTAATCGCAGCAAAAGGTGGCTCTACAAAGTATTAACGCAAGGGGGCCGAATAATTTTGCACGCCCCACTTTTCATTTTTTTATTAGTTAAAAAAGTTTCAAAAATCCAATAGATTTCGTTCCACTTCACAATTGTGTCCCACTTGTTGGTGATTCTTCACATAAAATAAAAAATTTATATCTTTATGTTTGAAGCCTGAAATGTGGCAAAAGGTTGAAAAGTTCAAGGGGGCCGAATACTTTCGCAAGGCACTGTAAGTCTCCTTTTCGTCCCCAATGCATATAACTGAATATAAATCAGTCAAGTTCAGCTACTTTTCTGATGTATATGAATACACTAGTTCTGGTGCAGCTGTTACAACAAAGATACTGAAGAACTTTTTTTTCATACGAGCTCTTGCCGTTTTTTAAATTGAATATTTTTTTCATTTCGGTAAATCACACGAAACACCAGCAACACTCATCGTAAGCATCTGACCAATCACATTCCTGAATTTTAAAACCATTTAGTATTTATTTTTAACTTGTTTTATTTATTTTTTAATTTTACACACCTGTTTTAAGTATTCTTGCCATTTTTAGCATATTGTAAGTGGATTTTTTTCAAACATTTTATTTTTTAAATCATATCAACCCATTGTAACTTCCCATTGATAATTCCTGAGCTTTATAACTGTGTATTATTTATTTTTACCTTGTTTTATTTTTTATTATTTTACAGAGCTTTTTAATATATTGTGAGCATTTTAGTGTCATTTTCAAATAGGACTATCAATGCTCTTGACTTTTAAACCTGTATTTATTCTGACATTATTCTCTCCACCTGCAGATGAGGGAGGTATTTGATTTTAAATTTGTTGATTTTGGGGGATAATGTACATTCATTTCCTTGTATGTATCACCAGTGGGAAACTTTTTTTGGATGAATTGCATTTTTGGATGAATTGCAATCTTTACTTCAAGGCCTTCAGACTGATATAGAAATGACGGGAGATTTAAATGACACATTTGATAAATCAGACAGGAACAGCATAACATCTAAAATGGCAGAACCCTCTAAAGTACTGAAAAATTTCCGGCACATTCATAATAAATAAAATGTATTGAATTTGAAGCATAAAATTTGCTTTTTTTCCCACCTCACCTCACCTAATGCTATTGCATTAACGAGGCTGAAGTTGGCTTCTTATTCGCCAGCTTCTTCGCGTTTTTCGTTCCATCTTAAATGCTGCTGTTGTGATGTCATGCCGCCTTTCGCCTGTAGATGGCTCTCTACAGTCATTTTTAAAAATACTTATCCGGATGTATTACTGTACATATCCTCAGTAAAGGGGAATATGTAAGTAGAGACTGTCCAAATTGCATTTTTGTATGAAACACATTTCAGAAACACAACTCACAATAATACAATCTGGCATGTTATACAACGAGTAAATAAGACAAAGGCAAAACATAAGTTCACTGGCACTTTCTGCATATTTTCCACGACCTTGCCTTCTGGTCATAAAAAGTCTCAAACTCTTGGATTTTGCAAGAAATTTTAATATAGCAGTTTTAAATGGGATATTTAGAACATGGCATATGAGAATATATGGTTAACTGAGGATGAGCAGAGGGTGATCACACTTTCTGCTTATTGCTGTGAACCTACCTCCTGGTTATAAAAATGTCTAAAAATTCTGACACAGATGAGTGAGAGACAATGGAAAAGACTATCAAAATCCTGAACTTCAGGACATTGTACTGTACCGTTTTTTAAATACGACCCTCTGAACATGGCATGAGAGAATACATTGTCAAATGGTAAATGCAATGTTTGTTATATTGCTAGGGCCCTCCCTCCTGATTTTAAAATTGTCTCATATTTCTGACATCAAGGTGTGAGACACAATATAACAGACTGTCACAATCCTGAACTTCAGGACATTTTACTGTACCATTTTAAAAATATGACCCTCTGAACATGGCATGGGAGAAAATGGCATGTGAGAATGCATTGGGAAAAGGTGAATGCAATTTCTGCTGATTACAAAATCGTCTCACAATTCTGACACTGAGGTGTGAGACACAATGTAACAGGCACTCATAATCGTGAAGTACAAGAGATTTTACTGTTACGTTTTTTTTAATAATGACCCTCTGAACACAGCATGTGGGGATTTATAGTCAACAAAATAGCACACATTCTGCCAAATTGCTTTGTCCCTCCTTCCTCGTTACCAAAACATCTTAGTATATCGACACTAAGGTAAATATCGGAGTCAACCGATACTGATCAGGGTCTGCTGCTGCTGAGCCCGCAGCCTTCACCATAAGGTCCAATTCCCCAAGCCTGCTGACCATATATGTCTATCCCTTCTCGTCAAAACTCGTATTTTCACAGGGTACCCTTCAGAAATCGCAGTATAGAATGAAAAAAAAAACCTCCAATAGATCTCGGCCGCTGTTGGTGATTTTCCTTTAAAAACAAATGAATGTCTTGAAATTTTACGGAGTGTATCACTTTCACCGAGACCGAGAAGTCTCCACGACCGGTCTTGTACCGCAATGAAATACAGAGCCCGTAGGGGGCAGTAGGCTTGCAAATATAGCTCACTGTGTATATAATGAAGAAGCAGAGATTAGTTCCTCGTCTGCATGTTGCAGAGCCTTACGCTACTCGTACCAGCAGCTGGGGTTTGATCCCTGCACGGGCGATTAGTTGAAAGACCATTTAGCCGGCTGGCTTTTATGTTTCACACTAAATTGAGATCTCGAAACCAAAATAGTTAGAAATATGGAACACAACCGTTGTTCCCCAAGAAGGAAAGCTGTTTTGTACTGACGTCACTCCTTTTGATTTAACCCAGATTGTGAAGACAACTCCGCCCTATCAAAGAAAAATGTTACTCAAAAGTTGGAAAGCACACTCTTAACCCATCTTATATCTGATTCCCGCGATCCGTTCAAAGCTGCTTAGTGTTTCGCAAGCAAATCATTTCAGGGAAGAAACTCAGTTTAGTGAACTACTTTTGTATTTTCACTCATTGAATTTGATATTTGTACTCTCTTTGCATTCTCAGCAATAATAATTCAAAATTACAGTTCGGATTTATTGGAAAACTTCACAAGCATTGTTAGGTTAGGACTTTAAAATTGTATTTTAATATCTTGGTATATTTACCTTCATTTTAATATAGATATAACCATAAATGTTGTTAAGCATATTGTACTTATGTCGTACTTTTTAAACATTTTAGCTGAGGACGCACAGCGACTATTATACCTTGTGATACATGCAAGACATCTGTAAACAAAGATGTAATTACAATAAAATTGGCAATTAACAGAAAACCACAATTTGTGTAATATTATTCCTCGATATCGATGATCAGTTGAAGGATTTGAAGAAACTATCAAAGAAACAGCAGCAATAGCAGATGATTGGTTTTGAACCCATCTTTACACCTCAATAATCCATTTGTCCTCAAAAAAAGAAAAGACAGGCATGTTTCGAGTCTCATAATTATCCTCCTCTCGATCCAAAAGAAACATATACCTTTGATTGCTTCTGTAGTATTTTGGATTTTCTTACAAAGATCTCACGAAGTATTGCCAGGATCTATATTTAGCGTTCGGTAGCGATAACACTGCTGATATTGATTGAGTAAAAATCTATGATGTATTGACAGCTTTATCCGAAGCGAGAAGTCCTTGAACGCCGCTTATGAAGTGTTGGGATCCATACCAAGAAATGCCTTTTGTTTTCTCACCCAAAATACTGCTATTGCATTACACATTACATGAACATTACCAGTTTTGGTAGCTTCTGGGTGCGATTTTCCAAAACTGAAACTAATTACAAAATTATTTAAGATGAACCATGTCCAAAAATTGTAAATCAGGATTAATATAATATCAAATGAAATTACTACAGAAGAAAATGTTTAACTGAAATATGAATAAGACTATGCAAGCCTACAAAATAGAACAATTCAATATTTATAACTTATTTTTTTTATATTTTGAGAAATGGGCTCACAAACTGGAAGACACTAACGTTTCTCTTTGTTAGAGTATGTGAATAACAGTTTAACCCCAAATGTCTGTAATTGTGATTTTGTTAAAATTCCAAAAAAGCATCTATCAATACTAAGAAATTATTAAGAAAGGAAGAAATTGTATTTCATAACCTGTAAGACATGAAGACATTTACAGGTTATATCCTTTGCTTTGTCTTTTAACGCAAGCGTTAAAAACCAGCAGTACTGATGATTTTCATGGACTGATGCACACTTGTTCTGTACAACTCCAGTGATAAAACCTTGTCTGTAAAAATTGTAGAATGTAAAAGGGCGAAACAACGCTCCAACCACAGGAATGGTATCATAAAGGATCATTTTCTTATTTAATACATCCTTTTGAGATGCCTTGTCAACGCACACAGACGTTAGAGCTGAACAAATATTTTGTACACAAGACGGCAGTGCGATATTAGTTTTCCTGTCTTCTTGATGGATTCAGAGGTCCTTGCTCACCACATAACTTTACAGCTAAGGAACAGTAGCTTGGAAAATACCCAACTCAACAAGTGAGCATGTTGGTTGCTCTTGCTCTGAATGCAAGGAGCTGTTTTTTTTTCGCATTAATCATTATTAACCAGAAACAGCTGCACAACTGGTCGCATTTGTGATTATGTCACTTCTCTGCTTCAGCAAGGTCAATAAAAAACTCTGAAAGTAGTAGAGAAAAACTGAATTAAAATCATATTAGCAATTCTGAGCGATATCTGCATACAGGCAATCCAATAAGAACATTGAAATCTTTGAATATCATCTCTCTATATATTGCGCTGCTTTTTACTTGGAGTAAAACTATTGGATTGGAGGAATGCTAACCGCTGGGTTAAAATGTATTGTTGTTATTTGGAGAAATCAATGAACTCGTGATTTTATATGTTTTAAAAGACGGTCATGCACACAGAAAAAAGACAGTGCTGATTATTTTTCTGGAGACGGAGCACTGATGACCTATCCGAGCCAATTGATAAAGCCCACCCAGTGGATACTCTAGCAGAACGTGGAAGAATGTTCACCATTGTAACCAAGGCAACCACAGGAACAACATCAAGAAGCACAATCAATTCCCCATTTAAATCTTTCGTGTAAGGTATGCTATGTGAAAGTATGAAGTAAATCCTCTGATCTCTTTTGAACATGGACAAGGTATTTCTGATGGAGCGCTATGAGCAAAGATTTAATAAACTACTCCTGCCGATAATTCAGCTTGAAGAAGTAAAAGCCTCACAAACAAAAGCAGCTCGCTACCACAGCCAATATTAAATGTACTTGGTGGCACATTACCATGTGCACTGGCTCAAAAGTGATCTCAGCAGATGTTATTCCCTACGTAAAGCTGAAAGCGCTGATGAGCATTTCCATTGAGAAAAAATAAATCTGCCTTGATGTTAAACATAGAGAGCCTGTCTTTTAGACGTTCTCCCTCTAAACACCTTGTGCAGCCTCCCGACAGACTAACAAAAAGCGCATTTTCACCAACTCAATTTATAATACGCCCCTCAAAACTCACAACCAAATAACAATCCATCCGTATATTTGAATTCCAAGATCCATTCAAGGCAACTTGGCTCTTCGCAAGCAAATAATTTCAGGGAAGAATCTCAGTTTAGTCAACTACTGGTGCATTCAGCACACACCTTGCTTTTGCTTGTCAGGGTGGCCGAGTGGTCTAAGGCGCCAGACTCAAGGATGTGTGTCTTTTCAGCTGGCTTGGGTGTTCTGGTCTCCAAATGGAGGCGTGGGTTCAAACCCCACTCCTGACTGCTTCTGTTTTTACCTCTCTTGAATTGTTCCAGTGCTAGCTGACAGTGAATGACTGAAATATAAAAGCAGCAGAAGAAAGCAAGCAACTCAGTGCAATTTGTGAGTATTCTGCACTGTTAAAATGCACAGGTTTTCATACTTTTTGGAATTTGTAGCTCAAGAAGTGACTCCTGTTTCATTTTCTATTCACCAACTCGATTTGCATTCCGCCCCTCACACCTCACAACAGAATAACAAACGGCTTCATGTGCCACACCATTCCCCTGTAGATTCGGTTTGCACTATGAATTAGGCGACCCCAAATGAAATATTTTAGTGTTGGCTCAAATGTGAGGAATTTCATGAACCCTCAAAAAGGAACGCTTTCAGAGAATGCCAGCAATTCAAAGCGTGTAGGCAGCAATTCTGCAATTTATTTTATCGGGGCTGGTGCTTTCCGAGTCGATGGCTCCGCATTAGAAATGAGAAGTGCTGAACTCTAAACATGTTCTTGCCATTACTGCTACTCCTGCTCCTACTCCTTCGTCCTCGAAAAAAGAAAAGACAGGCATGTTTTGAGTCTCAAAATGATCTTCTGGATCCACAAGAAACATGTAAATTTGATTGATTCCGCAGTATTTTGGATGTACTGTACTTATAACTTCCATCGAAGAGAGATTTCATCAGTTGCATGAAATTGAAACTTTCGACTTTTTGTCTGGTATTGAAAATATGTTAAAAAAAAACATAAACAATTTTCTAATGAACAACTCATGAAGTATTGCCAGGATCTATATTTAGCGTTTGGTAGTGATAACACTGCTGATATTGACTGAGTAGAAATCTATGTTGTATTGACAGCTTTATCTGAAGCAAGAAATCCTAGAACGCCATCTATGAAGTTTTAGGATTCATACCAAAAGATGCCTTTTGTTTCCCACCCCAACTGCTGCTATTGCATTACACATTATGTGAACATTACCAGTTTTGGTAGCTTTGGGGCATGATTTTCCTAAACTGAAACTTATTACAAAATTATTTAAGATGAACCATGTCCAAAAATTGTAAATCAGGACTAATTTTAATATCAAATGAAATTACTACAGAAGAAAAGGTTTGATTTATATAACTTATTTTTTTTATTTTTTGAAATGGGCTCACACATTCAGATTCGTTCTCAGTGGTTCTTGCTCACCAAATAACTTAAAAGCTGAAGAAGAATGCTACGAAAAATACTAATCAAAATACAAAATAATAATCATTATTAACCAGAAACAGCAAAAAAACTGGTCACATTTGTGATTATGTCGCTTCTCTGCTTCAGCAAGGTCAATAAAGGACTCTCTGAAAGTAGTAAAACACTAAAGAACTGCAAAACTGAATTCAGAATCATATTAGGAATTCTGAGTGATGCCTGCTTACATGCAATCCAATACGGATGTTGTCTTTAAATAAGAATTCTCTATGTTTCCCTGCCTTTTCCCTGGAGTGAAACTATTGGATTGAAGGAATTCTTATCACAGGTTTACAAGGTGTCGTTGATATTTGGAGAAATCTATGAACTCGTGATTTTTATATACTTTAAATAACGGCCATACGCACAGAATAAAATGACAGTACTGATGATTTTTTCCTGAGACGAAGCACAGATTATCTTTCCAACACAGCTGATAAAGGCAAGCCAATAGATACTCTAGCAGAACATAAAAAAACAGAATCAATTCCCCACTTAGATCTGACATCTGAGGTATGCAATCAGGACTCTGTATTAGCTACTATTGATCCATGCAGGACACAGCACAATTTGAGCCACCACTTAGACCTGGTGCCCTCTTGTCTTGGATGAGATTGGCACAGCGATTGATTACTGGGGATCATCTTCTTCATCCCTGAACTACCTCACTCACACCGAGATCCCTGGCTGTAGTCCCCTTTACCTAAAGTGGGGTCTCCCTCACTGTCATCCACACTGTATCCAGAAGGTGCCGCATCAGAGAGGAGTCTCCCTGTGAACAGAAGAGCAGGTCAGTAATCTCGCTGTCATTCTGACACATACTGGCTTGTCAGAGACTATTTCTCTTCCAGGTAGTGTTTATTTCTAATGACAAAGGCTAATGCAGGCTGGTACAGAGTGTACTACCAAGTCTTATTTATGATAACTCACCTGACACTGTGTCTGGGCTCTGGGGCACAGTTACAGCATCATCATAGTACTCTGGAGCCTCTTCTTTCACAGAAGTCATCAGCTCTCCTGAAGCACACAGAGACAGTTTTACTGTTACACATCAGATATAAAATACAGGGGATCAGGCAACCTGATTATATAATACATTTCAAACCCATTCCATTTTTTTAAATTGAGATGGTGACTGACAACAGTGCAGCCTGTATCAGAACAGAGAAGGCAATGCTTTGTATCCTTGTGAAATATTTGAAGAGGAGCTGGACACTGGCAGCAGAATAAACAGACTCAGTGTGATGTGGTCTGCAGTACATAGAGGAGAGAGACTCAGAGTTTCTGGGATTGGTACAAGGTTTCTCTTTGGGACTGGACTGAAATAACCCACCTGACAAGGCATCTGGACTCTGAGGTATAGTTACAGCATCGTCATAGTACTCTGGGGCCTCTTCTTTCACAGAGGACATCAGCTCTCCTAAAGCACACAGAGCAGAGCTTCACTGTCACTGTCACACATCAGAACACTGATTCACTCGGCGTCAACATGACAGAACAGCAATCACTTGAAAACAATGTTCCACACTCCGTAAGCAAGAACTTCAGTGTTTGCAGTCACCCGATATGCCGATAGTCAAAGGAGCGCAAAACACGAAGCGTCAAAAGACAAGATGAGTTGATGGAAAGAGGGTTGAATTGATGAGCACAAAAGTTCAGCTCGTACAATAGGCAACGAAGGTCCCAGCGTCGTCATCGCACTTGAAAGGACTGCCTTGCAGACCAAGGGCAGTGGGCGGTGCCTGGCAAGAGGGGCAGAGGCGTTAAGACATGATGCCGAGAAGCATGAAGCGCGGGGGATTAGCTCAAATGGTAGAGCGCTCGCTTCGCATGCGAGAGATAGCGGGATCGATTCCCGCATCCTCCAGGTCTGAGTTTGGAGCTCTGGGAGCCCGGTGCTCTAATTTAGCCTCTGCGACTTCTGATAGGTGCTCCTCCGTTGTGGAGAGAATGTCCTTCAGTTGTCAAGCGTTGAAGGGCCACACCTCCTTCCCAACCTCAGTCTGCACTGAGTGCGTCTCCAGCATTTTCTCGTCCAGTTTGTCAGCTTAGCAAGTGAGAAGTATATCCGAGTGAAAACAGTGCTGATAATACTCTCACAAATTGTTAGAAGACGTGCTTTTGATCATCGATTGCTTAACAATCACATTTGTTCGACTTGAGCCATCAAGCTCGTAGTTTTCCTTCAAATCTTGAAAGCTCTCAGTGAGAACATCATAGGCTGCAGGACGCCCCGTAACTTGAGTACTTCAACAGAAAGAAGAGCAGACAGCTCCACAAATATGCGAGGCGCAGAGAGCGCAAGGCGAGCCGCACACGTTTCGGTGGCTGAGAGAGGGCAGTTTTTGCTTTTGCATTTCCCAAGTAAGGACGCATGACAACAAGCGATCGCGGTGCTCATCTACGACATAGTGGTGATGAGTTTTCAGTACGTGTTCTTTTGAACGAGCAATGAGGTTGCCGCCTTGGAGAGCTGACTGCACGCTCTCATTGTGCCACGTGATGAGAATTCGCCAGGCTCGTTCAGTCATTAGTCACATTCCATCGTTTGCCATAAGCAGACGCTGCGAAGTGATGTGGATATCAGTTCCCAGTCTTGTGGAAGAGGAGGAAAAGAGCACACGAGGGCTCGTCCGGGAGTTGAACCCGGGACCTCTCGCACCCTAAGCGAGAATCATACCACTAGACCAACGAGCCACGGCAACATTGGCTATTTCAATCTGTCAGTGAGCTTGAGGATGGGGGAGAGGCGTCATTCGCTCGTCCAGTCAGACCTTCATCAATAAGTCAAGAAAGCCGCAATTACACGGTTGCCTTGCAGACGAAGGGCAGTGAACTTTGCCTGGTAAGAGGGGAACAAGTGGCACTAGGTGACGCCGAGGCATAAGCCCCAGCAAGCGGGTTTGGCTTGTATGGTACAGCGCTTGCCTTGCATGTGGGAAGTAGCAGCATCAATTCCTGCGTTCTCTAGGTGTGTGCTTAGAGCTTGATGTGCTGAAAGGTGTCTTTTAGCCTGTGGTCATGCCTTTCATGGAGAGCATCGTGCAGCTGTCAAGCATTTCGCAGCCACGCCCCCTTTTCATCTTCTCTCTGGCTTAAGCGTCTCCGCCACTCTCTCTTGACATTTCATGTCAGCATGTCAGAAGTCCGAGTGACATTTTTAATGGCTGAGTGAGGGCACGATGCTGAAGCAGAGAGGCCACTTCAGCCAGAGAGACTTGTGCTAGGTGAGATCTGAAAGACGGACTCGCAACAGAAACAGACCAAAAAAGTATCGGTGAGATCAAAAGGCAAATGCAACATCCAGCAGAGGGCGTCGCAAGATTAGTGTATAGGTGACTGAAATTCACGTGAGGCAAACTTTCCGACACATGCACTGCAGCCGGCCTCATTGGCGTAGTAGGTAGTGTGTCAATCTCATAATCTGAAGGTCGTGAGTTTGTTCCTCACATGGGGCAGGGTTGCTTCCTCTCTTGCTCTTTTCAGACTCTTGTGCCAACTGTTCACTCATAACCACGTCTGGAATGCGTGACCTTTACACGGGCGAGAAGCAACGCCGCATCCCTTTCCTAAAGAACATTCACATTCAGAAATAAGTCAAGAAATTTGCCATTACTTTCGCTCGCGCTGCTGTCGGCCTGCCCATGTTGCCAAAGAAAGATTCACTCGGCGTCAACATGACAGAACAGCGATCACTTGAAAACAATGTTCCACACTCCGTAAGCAAGAACTTCAGTGTTTGCAGTCACCCGATATGCCGATAGTCAAAGGAGCGCAAAACACGAAGCGTCAAAAGACAAGATGAGTTGATGGAAAGAGCGTTGAATTGATGAGCACAAAAGTTCAGCTCGTACAATAGGCAACGAAGGTCCCAGCGTCGTCATCACACTTGAAAGGACTGCCTTGCAGACTAAGTGCAGTGGGAGGTTGGTGTTTTGAGACGGAGGCATTGGGATGGTGGGCTGAGATCTATTCTTCTTAAGGAATTCTTCATCGTGAAAGATCGGTCCACAGGTCATCCAAAGAACTCAGGGAATCATGTGCTACTGAAGGGAGTGAAGTGCTGAAACACATGACATGCCCCCTTGATCTCACATGCACAATTCTGCTGCAACATGCACAGCTACCGTCCACACCAGGCAGTGGGGCTTCAGCAGAATTTGCTACACCACCTGCAATTACATATCCAGCTGCACACATATACATGGCCCCTCTGTCCTTTTCAGGATCTCAAAAAAAGCAAAAAGCATAGCGTGGTTTTCCTGCCACCTGATTGACCTCATCTCCCTCAGAATATGCCCCGCCACATTCATTGCTGAAGCAGGACGTAGGCTAACGGACATGTCAGAACAGTGAGGTTCAACGATCTCTCCAAAATATTGTGGTTGTAGTGGAAGAGATATGTTTTAAATTGTACCTTGGTATTTCAAACTCTCTCTAGAATGTTTTCCATTTCTATTTTATTTTGACAGGAACTGTTAAAAGGCTAATGACACTAGATGAAAAGAGAAGAAAGAAAACACAACATTTCAGCCGTGGAGCCTTCTTCAGGTGTGAGGGCTCCACGGCTGAAATGTTGTGTTTTCTTTCTTTTCTTTTAAGCATGGAATAGACCTATTACTTGTTCCTTTGCAGCCTACACATGGTGACGCAGCTCCCCACCTGAACTGCTAATGATACTAGATGCCTGGTAGTTTGTGGTACTTGGTTATTGTCTTATGTTTGCTCAAACTGCATATGTGTTGTAGCGGCGAGGCTTATTAATAAGAAAGAATTAAGTGTTCTGAGCCTTCCCAAATGAGGCCCCATCTCTGTTCATCTCTGTGGTGCAGCCACAGAGAAACTATTCATGCAGGCTGATTTAAGGTTTCCTTTGATAAGGGACAGCTCCCAAAGGGGGATGCACTTAGCTAAGCCTGGCTATCATGATCAATGGTCATCCATTGGCGCCTATCTGTCTAGGGAGTGCCAGATGGACTGCATTCCTAGGTGTCAGGAGTAAATGACTCATATCTCACCTTGATCAACCAATCAGGGACTGGTAGGGCCAAGTAACCCACGTGGGACTCTGATGCCCATGGAACGTTCAGCCAATCAACGAGCTGGAGTTCCTCCAGGTAAAAACAGGCAACACAGAGAGCCTGTAGTAAGATTCAGGAGAATTCTGTGGACTTTTCTAAAGGGAATTCAAAGGAGAATTCCAGGGCAGGACGGCCCAGGAGCAGAAGGCTCCCAAGGGCAGGACATTCTCACAGCGCACCTCCTGACCATCTTGAGACTCAGCCCGGACAACCACGGAATGGCCAGTGTGTCCGAGTGCCAGAACTTTCCTTTGTTCTAAGAGTCTAGAGCGGAGGTTGCCAGAGAGTAACCAGAGGATCCACCCGAGGTTAGCACCAGCAGCAGGCCTCGTGAACAGGTCGGAACTGTGGACAGCTGAATCACTATTCAGAACTAGCGCTTCATCAGGAACGAACCGGTCTTTTTCCTGACTTGCTGGGACCCACAGTCATCTTTTCTCCTGTGCGCAAACTTTGCTAGTTAAAGCCAACACTAACCAGCCGGTCAGTGAGCATCAGCACCACACCGTCACAAGCCGCACAGCACAGCCTGGCACCGAGCCAGAGAGCGCGGATTGGACAGCAACAGCCTGCAACTGTTTCTTTGAGTCTGCAGGAGATCTGAATCCCCAGAGATTGGATGAGTATTCAACTTCACTGCATTACAGCTAGAGAATTCAATTGTTATCCCAACCAGTTGATATCACTTTAATTCCTAAGAGTTATGTACTTGTTTTGAGAATCTAATATAGAAGTTATAACCAAGTTCATTTACGAAACGGTCTAAATGAATGATATATTGAACGTATGTCCTTTTGATATGTGTAACACTTTGTATCTGACTGAATATATACCTTTTGTATTCTGATAACCCTCTCGATAAGATCTGTTAGGTTTATATGCATATTCTATGTATTAATAAATGTATCCTCGTGTATTAGTACCTGTGTGTGTGCGTTGTTCGAGTTATGTCGCATGGTTGGATTCTAAAGCCATCAAAAGAATCAATTTTGTGATTTACTGCTACAATTAATAATTGTCCCAGTAAATGCCCAAACCCTACAGAACTGGTGCCTTCAGAGAGCACACTACAGTGTGATTGCATATTTTTGTGTATTTTCATATGTCAATATTTAATTCACTCACATTCCTTTATGCTTGGAAGGAAGTCAGATTGGATTTGGCACAGGACGCCTGCTCATATATGTTGATCTTTGTTGGGCTGGAAAAACAATGATAAAAAGTGAATGAAAAAAGATCTCTCCAACATTTCCCTTCTCTTGGCCATGGTTACACTGCCCTTTCTTTCCATCTTTTGTCCTTCTACAAAGATTCCAGGGCTCTTTATCCACCATAATATCAGAAGCCAAAAATAACCATCTAATGTGTAAACAGCATTTGTAATGTTGGTAGCTGGAAGAGGTTAAGTATGTTTGCAAGACCTAGTTGATTACACCACAGACTTACCTTGTTTTTTTTCTCTTTTAAAGGCTGTGCTGGACTGTACCACTATCATAGAAGATTTTTTTCAAGACACATCGCAGTTCCATAGTAGAGTTTATCAACAGTAGAATTCCATAGGACATTATTTATCAACATCTAACATTACCCAGTGTGAGACTCTGCCAGTAAACCTCAGAGCATTGAGTTCTCCACTAGTGAAGATGGCTTTCTGAAGTCATGAAATCCACTGCTGGGATGCCTGAGAGACAGTGATTGAATCCTGGCTGGAATTAGGCTCTCTGTTAGTGTTGATCTGTGGGAATTATGTGGTAAAAAGGGAAAACTCCTTTACTTTAGTCACTTTGAAAGTTCAAATGTACAGATCTTCAGAAACCCCAGTCTGAAGGGTGAAGCAGGTTCTGCTCAAGGAGTTGCCTGCGTTTTGCTCCATTCAATCCAAGCAGATAGTCCAACATTTGCCTTTTCTTGGCCATGATTACACTGCCCTTTCTTTCATCTTTGTACTTCTACAAAGATTTCAGGACTCTTAATCCACCATAATATCAGAAGCCAAAATTAACCTTCTAACATGTACAAATCATTTGCAGTGAAAGGAGGTGGAAGGGTTTAAGAATGTTTGTAAGACCTGGTTGATTACCACACATAGACATACTTTGTTGTCAGTTTTTTTTCTCTTTGAAAGGCTATAGGAGGGGTTTGATGGACTGTACCACTATCATAGAAGATATTTTTCTTCTAAGGACACTTATGTAGCGGCAAGGTGTATTTAAAATACAGGAATTAAGTTTGCTGCTCCCTTGCCAGTCCCTCTCTCCCTCATCTCAGTGCAGCTGGATACAGAGAGGCCATTCCATCTGGTTCACATTTAAGGTGTTTTGCTAGCTGATAGAGTTTCCTGATAAGGAACAGCTCCCAAGGCTGAGATTCATCAGCCACCCTAATAAATGGTCATCTCTGGCGCCTTACTGTCTGGGAGATTCCATGGGAGAGGCTCATCCCAAGGTTTACAACCCTAAGGTCAGAGGTCACTGTTACTCATCCTCCACCTCAATCAGCCAATCAGGAACTGGTAGGGCAGGGTAACCCCACGTGGGTCTCGAATGCCCGCGGAACTTTAAGCCACTGAACTACCGTAGTTCCTCCAGATAAAACAGGCAGCACAATGCCCAGAAGGTGCCCCTAACAAAAAGATCTGCCCAAGGTTAGCCCAGCTGACAGCCTCGTGAACCACCGGTACTCCACCGCCAAAGCTCGCCTGATCAACGAGTGAACTACGGTCGGAACTGTCGACAGCTGAATCTCAGGATTCAGGGCTAGCGCTACATCGGGAACGAACTGGTCTTCTTCCCATCTAAAGAGTGTGACTGGCTTGGACCCGCAGTCACTTTCCATATGCACAAGCTCTGCTAGTTTCAGCCAACACTAACTAGCCGGTCTTCAAAGAGCATCAGCAGCGCATCGCAGCAGGAATCTCTCCCTCCTCTCCTTCTCGCCAGCCGCACCGGCCACTGCCTGGCACCGAGCCAGAGAGTGCCGATTGCACACAGCAACAGCCTGCCACTACTTCTTTGTGTCCGCGGGAGATCTGAATCCACACAGATCGGATGAGTATTCAACATTCTGCATTACAGTTCGAGAATTCAATTGTTACCTCAACCACAATTGATATCAATCTAATACCTATGAGTGATGTACTTGCTTTTGAGTATCTAGTGTAGAAGTTGTAATCCCAGTTCATTTACGAAACAGTCTAAATGAATGGTATACTGAATGTATGTCCCTCTTGGTTTGGAACTCTTCATGATTTAATATATACCTTTTGTATTCTGCTAACCCACACTCTTAAGATCTGTTATGTTTATATGCACATTTTATGTATTAATAAGTGTATTAGTATCTGTGTGTGTGCGTTAATGAGTTAACTCACAAGGTCGGTTTTCTAATAGCCATCAAAGAATCATTTTGTGACTTACTGCTACAATTAATAATTGTCCCAGTAAATACACAAAACCCCTACACATTCATGGAAACCAATATTTACCTGCTAATCCAGAATGCAGCAGAGAACAGTTGGACAGAAGGTTAGTATTTGTCGATACTGCATCACAGAAGTCAGTCTCTTCCCCCTCATTATGCAGGCTGACTTGTTGAACGATGAACTGTCCTCCAGTGACAGTCAGCTGCAATCACTGACTCAGACATGGTGTTGATCCATTGATGGCACTTTGGCTGATTTGGTTAACATGCTTTCCTCTTAAAACAGGAGATGCTGAGTTCAAATCCCAGCAGTGCTTGTCTTACAAAATGAATCACTATGGATGATTACGTACAGCTTGATTTTGTTTAACGCAAGTTTTCATTTTCTTTCTGGAACAACTTGCTTTTCATGAAATTCATACAGCTTTTGAAAGATGAAATACAAATCTTGCCTTGTATATCGCAGGCTGGTAAGAAAAAAGCATTATTTTCTTTTTTTAAGCTTGCAAATGGAGAAAAGGGACACATGTGAGTCTCTGTTAATTGAAAGGTTAGTGGTTTGAGCCCACCCAGAAATGCACTTCTCATTATTGCAATGTAAACCTCATCTCTACTTATTCGGATTTCTTAGCAAAACCTTAACCCACTTGATATTTGCAAGACATGTGAATGTTTTTGTTAAACAATTAAGTATGTAAGTCAATATCACTGGGAATGGCCAATAATGACCAACATTCAAGGACATCATATTCAGCCAAGGACTGAACGGCTGGCAGAAGAATTCATTTATGCTCTTGATGCATCCTTAGTTAGAATATTTAAAATTACGACACAGATTTGTTGGAGAACTTGACAAGCAAAAAAGACAGTTGGACAGCATGATTATGTTAGGACTGTACATTTGTATTTTAATACTTTTGTATATTTATCTTAATTTTAATATACATGTAACCATAAGTGCTGTTCTATGTAAATAAATTTTGTTGTATTTTATCATATTTTAGCTGAGGGCACAAGGGGGTATATTATACCTTTCGAAACTTCCAAGACAACTACAGTATAACAGAGGCTCATACTTTAATATAATTTGCTTTAAAAGAAAACCACAATTTGTACGATATCATCCCTCAATATCGACGTTCAAATGAAGGATTTAAAGAAGCAACAGCGATAGGAGAGTACATTGATTTTGGACCAATGTTTGCATCTGAACAATCCTTCCTCCTGGAAAGAAGAAAAAACAGGTATGTTTTGAGTCTCATGATGATGCTCTTCTGGATAAAAAAAACAGTGCAAATTTGTTTCGGATGTATTTTAGATAAAATTATAACTGTCATCGAAGAGAACTTTGATCAGTTGAATGCAGTTGAAACTTTTGACATTTTATATGATGACAGGACGTACATTTAGGACTCAGTACCGATAACGCTGCTGCTATTGATGGAGTAGAAATAAGTGTATTGGCAATTTTATCTGAGGCAAGAAGTACTAGAACACCTCCTATAAAAATGTTAGGATTCAGAGCAAGAAATATTTTTCCACTTCACCCAATGGTATTGCATTAACGAGGCTGAAGCTGGCTTCTTATTCGCCAGCTTCTTCTTCTGCCTTAAATGCTGCTGCTGTGATGTTATGCCGCCTTTCGCCTGTAGATGGCTCTTTACAGTAATTTTTAAAAGTACTAATCGGGATGGATTACTGTATTTATCCTCAGTAAATGGGAATATGTAAGTAGTGACTATCCAAATAACATTTTTGTGTGAAACACATTTCAGAAAATTGTAAACCAATTTTCAAAACTCACAGTAACACAAACACAATAAGTAAATAAGACAAAACAGAAGTTCACAGGCACTTTCTGCATATTTACCACGACCTTGCCTTCTGACCATAAAAAGTCTTAAAATCTTGCATTTTACAAGAACTTTTTAATATAAATGGGACGTCTAGAACATGGCATATGAGAATATATGGTTAACCGAGGATGAGCAACGGGTGATGGCACTTTCTGCTTCTTGCTATAAACCTACCCCCTGGTTATAAAAACATCTAAAAATTCTGACACTGAGGTGTGAGAGACAATGGAACAGACTATCAAAATCCTGAACTTTAGGAAATTTTACTGTGCCATTTTTTTAAATATGACCCTGTGAACATGGCATGTCCCTCCTTCCTCATTATCAAAACATCTCAATGTTCCGACACTATGTACATTGGTAATTACAACACTTCACTGTTGCATTTCTGAGTTGTGACATTGTGAACATGGCATGTTAAAGTATATAGACAATCTAGATCAGAACAGGCTTAATGCAATTCATAGTGATTTATCATTTTCTTACTTTCTAAATGAAAAAAAAAATTCAGTGATTATGACACTTCGGTATGACATAAAATATGCTTCAATGACAGAATAAATAATCATGGAAAAAATACCCACAGTAGACATTCATATTTGTGATTATAGGAAATTTAAATATCAGGTGAGTAGCTGCGTCAGCATGCGTAGGCTGCAAAGGAACAAGTAAAGGGTTATTCCATGCTGAAAAGAGAAGAAAGGAAACACAACGTGTTGGCCGTGGAGCCTTCTTCAGGTGTGAGAAAGACAAGGCAGTATGCAAAGATCATTTTCTTTTTATCTTTGCTGACTGCAGTTTATCTTTGATGACAACATCAAAGACATTAAGGAATTCTTACGGCTAACAGCTCCACATCAACTTCCTTCTATAACTAACCTCATCAGATCTCTCAACTCCCAACTCTTCCAGTTTCTCACTTCAGAGAAGGATAAAAAACTCAATCATCCTCTACAGAGAAAAACCATCAACACCCCTACCACCTCCACCAATCCTAACCTTGTTGTTACTATACCCTCTGACCTTTCCCTTTCACCCCTTTGCATCCTCAGCTAACATATTTTAATATTACAACACAATTACAACAGATTGTACAGTATTTACAGTTTAAAATTAGGGTAAATATGTCAAAATATCAAAATCCAGATGCACAGTGCTAACAAAACAATGCTTGTCAAGCTCTCAAACAAATCTGCGTTGTATTTTTAAAATATTTCAGCAGAGGATGTGAGGGGAGTATAAATGACGATTAGACGATCATTTTCCTTGGGTGAATATGGTTTTCTGGGGAGTTGCGATGTTGGGCATTATTGGACATTTTTGACACGTGTTGAACAGTCGCATCTCCTACAAATATTAAAATGGCTATGGTTTAGCTGAGAAATCCAATCGACCTATGCAAAAACAATGTTTACATCGCAAAAAAAAACACGTCCCTGGGTGGACTTGAACCACCAACCTTACGGTTCATAGCCGAACGCGCTAACCGATTGCACCACAGAGACTGACTGGTGGAGTCTTTTCTCGAATCAAAAAAAAATCTCTTACCGTTCTTTTTGCCAGCCGGTAATATTTCTTCTGCACTGATAACCAAGAACTGAATTTCATGTTTCGCAAGCTGTGTGAATTTCATCAAAAAACAAGTTTTCCAGAAAGGAAATGAACACATGCATTTAACGAAATCAAGCCCTTTGTGAGTGCCCAAAATGGTAAGATCTATACTACAAGATAGGAAGAAATACACGGCTGGGATTTGAACATAGGTTCTTTTGTTTAATAGAAAGGTGCTTTAACCAACGAAGCTATGGTGACAAGATAACCATCACCTTTAACAGCTACTTGGACACACCGCTCTGAGACATCTGCGTTCAGAAAGCGCTGAAACTGCTCTCAGAGAAAATTGCCTCTTTTACATACAGTAGCAGCCCCGACACTGAGAAACGAAGAGAAATGGCTTTTATTGGGCATTTTTCATGTCCAATGCGTTTGACATCTCCCAAGGGCGACAGAGTTCTTTTGCGACACTATTTCTTCTTCTTTTTTCTTGCTGTACGTTTTGATAAAAAACGAAAAATCGTGCAAGGGAAAAATGTATTTTTTTCATAGAGAAAATGTGCACCAGGAAATGTTGTGTTGAGAAGAAGTGATTTAACATGATACGTGACCTAATTTATCGGAGCAAATGCTCACCCAGCAAGGTCTGGAGAAGTTGGAGAGTCTGGGGGATGTGATAATTATACGGTGTGGTGGAAGAAAACAGTCTTTCTTTGAATTCTCAATCAATCGGAATTTCGGAATCGGAATCGAAATTTTAGACGTGGCGGTGGATTACTAGTAGCGACGCTGAGCACACTATGAGGGAATTCAGGTTATGTGAAATGCCAGCGGTTTAATAAATAACGCATCTGATTTCGGATCGTAAGATTGTAGGTTCGACTTCTACCTGGCTCGTTTAAATTTTATTCGAGCTCCTCAGTAATATCTTTTATGTAATGAACCGCACCTGAAAGCAAACATTGGGTCTGTTTCCTTTGTTTTCCAGCATGAAATAGCAAATCGTTACAAAAAGTACCTGCTATTGTCCAATAGCGGGTTTTTTTTCAAATTACATTTTCAGGCTTCAGACACTTTTTAATAAAACAAAAGTGTCCGGAAACTCCCTAACTTTCAGGTTTGCTTGAACCTGTATTAAAAGAAGTTATTTTAAACTTCCGGGATTCCATTCTCTGATGTAGCTGTCTCTAAAGACAGAGGTGATGTTTCGCAGATTTGAACTGTGCCTTCTCTCTTGTGTTCAAGGGTATTCGCTGTGTGAGACCCTAACTGCGTGTCCTGTAGGGTTCTATTGTGTTTAGATTATCTATGTGGTGTACAGATAGAACTCAACTACATGGTGTGAATTCCGTGTTCAGGACCAACAGAACCTGATAAACTAATAGCAGACCTCGACGCGATTTGAACACGCAGCCTTCTAATGGGGAGTCAGACATGCTACCTTTGCGCCACAGATATCAGCAATTTTGAAATCCCCAAAGGAGACAAATCAGCTTCACAAAAAATTCTCCTGTGAAGCGCGCCGCTCTTCCGAAGAGAGTCTCTTCTTCCCAGACCACATTTTATTCTTCCTGCGCAGCTCTTGTGCAGGTGTTGTTCTCGATAACAGATCCAGGAACACTGACTGTTTTTCTATTTTTTTTAAATCAAATACCCCATGGTGCAACGGTAGCACGTCTGACTCTAAATCCCGAAGTTATTTTTCAAAGTATATCGGAGTCAACTGACACTGATCAGGTTCTGCTGCTGCTGAGCCCGCAGCCTTCACCATAAGGTCCAATTCCCCAAGCCTTCTGACCTTATATGTAAATCCCTTCTCGTCAAATTTCGTATTTTCACAGGGTACCCTACAGAAATCGCAGTATAGAATGAAAAACTCCAGTAGATCTCGGCCGCTGTTGGTGATTTTCCTTTAAAAACAAATTAACCTCCGGAAATTTTACGGAGTGTATAACTTTCACTGAGACCGAGAAGTGTTAAGCTGTACATGGGTTTTTGTGGCTCGGTTGTTAACCAAAAGGGTGGTGGTTTGAGCCCTCTCAGGGACACTATGAGCCTTTTAATGTACACACCAGTCTCACTTCATCTCCACAGCCGGTCTTGTACCACAATTAAATACGGAGCCCGCAGCGGGTAGTAGGCTCGCAAATATAGCTCACTGTGTATATAATGACGAAGCAGAGGTTAGTTTCTTACCTGCATGTTGCAGAGCCTTACGCAACTCGTACCATTAGCTGAGGTTTGATCCCTGCACGGGCTATTAGTTGAAAGGCCATTGTAAATGATGTGTAAGAGATTTATCCAGCTGGCTTTTATGTTTCACACTAAATTGAGATCTTGAAACGAAAATAGTTAGAAATATGGAACACAACCGTTGTTCCCCAAGAAGGAAAGCTGTTTTGTACTGACGTCACTCCTTTTTATGTAACCCAGATTGTGAAGACAACTCTGCCCTATCAAAGGAAAATGTTACACAAAAGTTGGAAAGCACACTCTGAACCCATCTGTATATTTGATTCCCGCGATCTGTTCAAAGCTGCTTAGTGCTTCGCAAGCAAATCAAATCATTTCAGGGAAGAAACTCAGTTTAGTGAACTACTTTTGTATTTTCACTCATTGAATTTGATCTTTGTATTCTCTTTGCATTCTCAGCAATAATATTTCAAAATTACAGTTCAGATTTATTGGAAAACTTCACAAGCATTATTAGGTTAGGACTGTACAATTGTTTTTTAATATCTTGGTATATTTACCTTCATTTTAATATAGATATAACCATAAATGTTGTTAAGCATATTGTACTTTTGTTGTACTTTTTAAAACATTTTAGCTGAGGACACACGGCGACTATTATACCTTGTGATACATGGAAGACATCTGTAAACGAAGATGTAACAATAAAATTGGCAATTAACAGAAAACCACAATTTGTATAATATTATTCCTCGATATCAATGATCAATTGAAGGATTTGAAGAAACTATCAAAGAAACAGCAGCAATAGCAGATGACTTTGGTTTTGAACCCAACTTTACACCTCAATAATCCATTTGTCCTCGAAAAAAGAAAAGACAGGCATATTTTGAGTCTCATAATTATCCTCTTCTCGATCCAAAAGAAACGTTGATTGCTTCTGTCCTTTTTTGGATTTTCTTACGAAGATCTCACGAAGTATTGCCAGGATCTATATTTAGTGTTCGGTAGCGATAACACTGCTGATATTGATTGAGTAAAAATCTATGATGTATTGACAGCTTTATCTGAAGCGAGAAATCCTCGAACGCCGCTTATGAAGTGTTGGGATTCATACCAAGAAATGCCTTTTGTTTTCCCACCCAAAATGCTACTATTACATTACACATTATGCAAACATAACCAGTTTTAGTAGCTTCTGGGCGCGATTTTCCAAAACTGAAACTAATTACAAATTATTTAAGATGAACCATGTCCAAAAATTGTAAATCAGGATTAATATAATATCAAATGAAATTACTACAGAAGAAAATGTTTAACTGAAATATGAATGACTATGCAAGCCTACAAAATAGAACAATTCAATATTTATAACTTATTTTTTTATTTTTTGAGAAATGGGCTCACAAACCGGAAGACACTAACGTTTCTCTTCGTTAGAGTATGTGAATAACAGTTTAACCCCAAATGTCTGTAATTGTGATTCTGTTAAAATTCAAAAAACCATCTATCAATAGTAAGAAATTATTAAGAAAGGAAGCAATTGTGTTATTTCATAAACTGTAAGACATGAAGACATTTACAGGTTATATCCTTTGCTTTGTCTTTTAACGCAAGCATTCAGGATCCAAGCCCATGTTCGGACGGTTGTGTTTCTCTTGTAATCATCAAATGGCATTGTTTTGTCCGTCAGTTCCTTCTCGAGTTGTACCATGGATATTTTATGCCATCAATACTTTTCATGCTCTTTTGCATTTTCCTTCACATCCGGAAAAAAACACTCAAGGCGTTCTTGTCACTGTGCTACACAGTACAGGACACACAATGAGGAATTCGCGCAGCTTTCAGCTCAGTGCGGAATCCAGATGGAGGACTCGCTCGGTGAATGATCTCTCAGGAAAACCCGGGTGAGATTCAACATCCCGGGTGAGGTTTTTCTGCAACAGCCATGACAAGTGTGAAGACGTTCTCTGGATTTCCTGAATGTGACTTTAAATTAGTTCACATTCTTTGGTAGTTAACAGAACTAAATGCTTTGGAGGTACATTTAAAACTGCAGAGAACACTGTAGCACTTCGAGTTTAATTGTGTAAACCTGGCTCTCTATGAGCACGAGCAAAGAGTTCTCACTCAACAGAAGACAGCAATGTGAGCACAGTAACATAAAGCACTTGGAGATGCCTGGGATTGAACCCAGGACCTCATACATGCAAAGCATATGCTCTACCACTGAGCTACATCCCCCACATAAAAGGCTGTGGAAGTGACTTAGAGATGTGCAGGTGCTCACAGAACACAATCCATCTTTTGCATCTTTTAAGTGCTCTTGATTAAACTATGCATAGAAAAACAGCAGTACTGATGATTTTCATGGACTGATGCACACTTGTTCTGTACAACTCCAGTGATAAAACCTTGTCTGTAAATATTGTAGAACGTAAAAGGGTGAAACAATGCTCCAACTACAGGAATGGTAACAGAAAGGATCATTTTCTTATTTAATACATCCTTTTGAGATGCCTTGTCAACGCACACAGACGTTAGAACTGAACAAATATTTTGTACACAAGACGGCAGTGCGATATTAGAATTCCTGTCTTCTTGATGGATTCAGACTCCTTCTCAGAGGTCCATGCTCGCCAAATAAGTTTACAGCTCTAGCGGCAATGCTTGTTAATAAGACAGAATTAAGCGTTGCTGTGCTTTCCTAAATGAGGCCCCATCTCACTCTCCCTCTCTGTGGTGCAGCCACAGAGAAAGTATTCATGCAGGCTGATTAAAGATGTTTTCTTTTGATAAGGGACAGTTCCCAAACGGAGATGCACTTAGCTAAGCCTGGCTATCATGATCAATGGTCATCCATTGGCACCTATCTGTCTAGGGAGTGCCGAATGGACATCTGGACTGCATTCCTAAGTGTCAGGAGTAAGTGACTCATATCTCACCTTCATCAACCAATCAGGGATTGCCAGGGCGTGGTAACACCACGTGGGTCTCCAATGCCCGCCAAACTCTCAACCAATCAGCACACATCTGTGTCTTGGTCAAAAAGGGAGCAAAAGAGTAGCTCGGAAAATACCCAACTCAACAAGCAAGCGCGTTGGTTGCTCTTGCTCTTAATGCAAGGAGCTGTTTTTTTTCCGCATTAATCATTATTAACCAGAAACAGCTGCACAACTGGTCGCATTTGTGGTTATGTCACTTCTCTGCTTCAGCAAGGTCAATAAAAGACTCTGAAAGTAGTAGAGAAAAACTGAATTAAAATCATATTAGCAATTCTGAGCGATATCTGCATACAGGCAATCCAATAAGAATGTTGAAATCTTTGAATATCATCTCTCTATATATTGCGCTGCTTTTTACTTGGAGTAAAACTATTGGATTGGAGGAATGCTAACCGCTGGGTTAAAATGTATTGTTGTTATTTGGAGAAATCAATGAACGCGTGATTTCATAATCACGTTTTAAAAGACGGTCATGTGCACAGAAAAAAGACAGTGCTGATTATTTTTCTGGAGACGGAGCACTGATGACCTATCCGAGCCAATTGATAAAGCTCACCCAGTGGATACTCTAGCAGAACATGGAAGAACGTTCACCATTGTAACCAAGGCAACCACAGGAACAACATCAAGAAGCACAATCAATTCCCCATTTAAATCTTTCGTGTAAGGTATGCTATGTGAAAGCATGAAGTAAATCCCCTGATCTCTTTTGAACATGGACAAGGTATTTCTGATGGAGCGCTATGAGCAAAGATTTAATAAGCTAGTCCTGCCGATGATTCAGCTTAAAGAAGTAAAAGCTTCACAAACAAAAGCAGCTCGCTACCACAGCCAATATTAAATATAATTGGTGGCACTTTACCATGTGCACTGGCTCAAAAGTGATCTCGGCAGACGTTGTTCCCTACGTAAAGCTGAAAGCGCCAAAGAGCATTTCCATTGAGAAAAAAAAAATCTGCCTTGATGTTAAACATAGAGGGCCGGTCTTTTAGAAGTTCTCCCTCTAAACACCTTGTGCAGCCTCCCGACAGACTAACATAAAGCGCCTTTTCACCAACTCAATTTATAATACACCCCTCAAAACTCACAACCGAATAACAATCCATCCGTATATTTGATTTCCAAGATCCATTCAAGGCAACTTGGCTCTTCGCAAGCAAATAATTTCAGGGAAGAATCTCAGTTTAGTCAACTACTGGTGCATTCAGCACACCGCTTGCTTTTGCTTGTCAGGGTGGCCGAGTGGTCTAAGGCGCCAGACTCAAAGATGTGTGTTTTTTCAGCTGGCTTGGGTGTTCTGGTCTCCAAATGGAGGCGTGGGTTCAAATCCTGACCGCTTCTGTTTTTACCTCTCTTGAATTGTTCCAGTGCTAGCTGACAGTGAATGACTGAAATATAAAAGCAGCAGAAGAAAGCAAGCAACTCAGTGCAATTTGTGAGTATTCTGCACTGTTAAAATGCACAGGTTTTCATACTTTTTGGAATTTGTAGC
This sequence comes from Atractosteus spatula, assembly GCF_055471065.1. Taxonomy (NCBI): domain Eukaryota; kingdom Metazoa; phylum Chordata; class Actinopteri; order Semionotiformes; family Lepisosteidae; genus Atractosteus; species Atractosteus spatula. The sequence continues at coordinate 602,326 of NW_028296612.1, forward strand.
TCAAGAAGTGACTCCTGTTTCATTTTCTATTCACCAACTCGATTTGCATTCCGCCCCTCACACCTCACAACAGAATAACAAACGGCTTCATGTGCCACAGCATTCCCCTGTAGATTCGGTTTGCACTATGAATTAGGTGACCCCGAATGAAATATTTTAGTGTTGGCTCAAATGTGAGGAATTTCATGAACCCTCAAAAAGGAACGCTTTCAGAGAATGCCAGCAATTCAAAGCGTGTAAGCAGCAATTCTGCAATTTATTTTATCGGGGCTGGTGCTTTCCGAGTCGATGGCTCCGCATTAGAAATGAGAAGTGCTGAACTCTAAACATGTTCTTGCCATTACTGCTACTCCTGCTGCTACTCCTTCGTCCTCGAAAAAAGAAAAGACAGGCATGTTTTGAGTCTCAAAATGATCTTCTGGATCCACAAGAAACATGTAAATTTGATTGATTCCGCAGTATTTTGGATGTACTGTACTTATAACTTCCATCGAAGAGAGATTTCATCAGTTGCATGAAATTGAAACTTTCGACTTTTTGTCTGGTATTGAAAATATGTTAAAAAAAACATAAACAATTTTCTAATGAACAACTCATGAAGTATTGCCAGGATCTATATTTAGCGTTTGGTAGTGATAACACTGCTGATATTGACTGAGTAGAAATCTATGTTGTATTGACAGCTTTATCTGAAGCAAGAAATCCTAGAACGCCCTCTATGAAGTTTTAGGATTCATACCAAAAGATGCCTTTTGTTTCCCACCCCAACTGCTGCTATTGCATTACACATTATGTGAACATTACCAGTTTTGGTAGCTTCTGGGCATGATTTTCCTAAACTGAAACTTATTACAAAATTATTTAAGATGAACCATGTCCAAAAATTGTAAATCAGGACTAATTTTAATATCAAATGAAATTACTACAGAAGAAAAGGTTTGATTTATATAACTTATTTTTTTTATTTTTTGAAATGGGCTCACACATTCAGACTCGTTCTCAGTGGTTCTTGCTCACCAAATAACTTAAAAGCTGAGGAAGAATGCTACGAAAAATACTAATCAAAATACAAAATAATAATCATTATTAACCAGAAACAGCAAAAAAACTGGTCACATTTGTGATTATGTCGCTTCTCTGCTTCAGCAAGGTCAATAAAGGACTCTCTGAAAGTAGTAAAACACTAAAGAACTGCAAAACTGAATTCAGAATCATATTAGGAATTCTGAGTGATGCCTGCTTACATGCAATCCAATACGGATGTTGTCTTTAAATAAGAATTCTCTATGTTTCCCTGCCTTTTCCCTGGAGTGAAACTATTGGATTGAAGGAATTCTTATCACAGGTTTACAAGGTGTCGTTGATATTTGGAGAAATCTATGAACTCGTGATTTTTATATACTTTAAATAACAGCCATACGCACAGAATAAAATGACGGTACTGATGATTTTTTTCTGAGACGAAGCACAGATTATCTTTCCAACACAGCTGATAAAGGCAAGCCAATAGATACTCTAGCAGAACATAAAAAAAACAGAATCAATTCCCCACTTAGATCTGACATGTGAGGTATGCTTTGTGATCGCTTGAAGTAAAACCCACGATCTCTTTTGAACTTGGACAAGTTATTTCTGATAGAGCGCTATGCAGAAAGACTTTATCAGCTCTACCTCTGAGGACGACTCGACTTGAAGACGCAGAACGATAAAAGGAACACAACCGACATCATAATTGAGGGCACACTGTGATTTTCACTGAATCAAAAGTGATCTTGGTAGACAAACTTCCCTGCTGAAGGTGGAAACGAGAATTTGTGTTGAAAAGACGAAACATTTTTTTTCCCTGCTTTGATGTTAAGCTGATAAAATAGCTTTTGCTCCATTTATCAAAAAAACACATGTCCCCCCATTGGATTCCTAAACAGTAGGAAGGTGGTTCTAACACAAAAACACCAGACAGCAATGGGATTGGATTCCACACCTCCGAAAAGACTGAAGCCTTAAGCCAGAGCCTTAAACCACTGAGCCACATTACCTGCCTGGATAAAACAGGGTGGCTTTTGCTCTTGTCGCCCGACTTAGTGGCGTTATGACCGTGGAACCAACTGCACCTGCTTTTTCTGAGATGCTTCCCCTCTCATGGCAAGATCTCGACTTCTTTAACACCTCTGGATATAGTTCTTCTGTGAAACAGGCTTCACACCTCTGCGTACAGCGCCCTTGATGTCATTTTATTTTTACAGCAGCCGCATCCGGAAAGTTGTGTCTTTTATTTTTTATTTGAACAACAAAACTACATACAATACAAAAAAGAGCACATATAACGTATCAAGAAAATCGTCAGCGGTACATGCTATAATACAATTACACTTTATGAAAAACGATTACACAAGGTAAATAAAGATAAGGTCCACACAGCTTGTTCTTACATTTCGAAAGAGTCCGTAAATACCCCTTTATGTCTATTTTGAACTGTTCAAACGTAGGACTCTTCCCAGACCATTTCACTCTATACCACATTCCTAAACGAGGATGCATCTCCTGTTTTAGAACTATTTTGGCCGTGTGGCTTATACAACACACCCACAGTATTCTAATGGTGGACTGCAGATCTGTGCTATAGTTCAGTCGAATTCGAAGGATCCAGCAATCGTACTGGATTTGAATGGGATTCTGAAATGTCTCTTGCAAAAGTATTTGGGTTTGCTTGAACCTTTGATAAAAAAAAGTGATCTGATCTGAAACTACCCAGCTTACAATCTCTGAGGTAGTTGTCACTAAACTCGGACGTGATGTGGCACACATGTGCCGTGTGCCTTTACTTTTGTAAAAAACTGGTATCGGGAAAAGTTTCTTAATATTTCTTTTGATTAGCATGCAAGAAAATGTGATCATTACCTATGGAATTTCCCGCCAGCCTGGAGCTTGAATTCACAACCTTGAGATTCAGTGTTCAAGAGTCACAGAAGAGGTCGGCCTGGTCTTCAGTCTGCCAACAATAAGCTCCGGCAGTGCTCCTCTGTAAAGCAGATTGTTCAGATCGGTTATGTGGGACGGCACTTCGATATTAAGATCGTTTGCAGCACACGCATGGTTTCCCCCCTTCACGCAAAAAACATAGACGAAGGAAGCTCTCTTGTCTTGGGCTGCTGACTCCCGGATTTAAAGCGCTCTGGGTGCCAGCTAAGTCTCTAACAAGCACACTATAAAGACAGGAATTACACTTTGCTCACGTCACGCATGGAATGGCGAGGCTACTTGTTCCAATATTATCTAGTCACACCTCATATGGTGCCGATTCCTGGTTTTCATTAAAGAAAGAGCACTGCAAACACCGTAAACAGTGCAAAACGTGTGATGAAAGAAGTCTTTTCCCCCCTTTGTCTAAAGCAGAACACAGCGGAGTCATGCCGAGGGTTGTGAGATCAAGATTTCAGTGGAGCACTGTCGTCTACGTCTTTAGCTACATGAGTAGAACATCCTCTTGTACACGGAAAGCAGATTGAGATCCTCTGACATGAAAAGTGCCAGATAAAAGCCATTTCTCATCCTTTCTCTTAGTGGTGGAGCTATCGCATGTACAGATGCAGCCATTCAAAATGAGCGGTAAAAACCCGCAGTGCAGTAACCAACCCGCAGGGCACCGTAGGGCACCGCGGTAAGTGATTGGCTGGCCAAAATGACCGACAGGGGCACTCGTGGTGCATTGGTTGGTAGTGAAAAGATTTAATCATTCAATGTCTTTACTGTGCACATTTCAATCCACTTAGTTTTGAATATTTATATGGAATTTTACCACTAAAGGGAAATTTTAGTAGCTGAGCATAAAAAGAAGAGGAGCATAACGCATCTGAAGGTCATAAACGATATTAATTTTGGAACATAAACATACAGTATATAGCTGGTCTTGGTACTTTAAAGAAAAAAATACACACCAGTATTCCATTTCTCCCTAAACATTTTAAGCTTTGAAGTCTTTAACTAACGTGATACCAGAGTCAACAAGCATACTTTTAGAATTTGATTAAAAGGGAATATAATATGGAATCGCGTATCTAAAGAATTTAATAACGGTATGATTATATCCGTGTACTGCGACAGGGCTGTGTAGGGCTGTTTTGCCTGCCTGTTCATGCGACCTGTCTTGTAGCCTACTGGTCTAGGTGTGTGACTACCAACTGGCAGGTTGTGTGTTTGAATCCAGCTGGTTCTGGACTTTTCATTTAACAAACATTTCTTCGAAAAAATAGAATAGCGATATTATGGACAATCAATTGACTTTTATATTTCAAAATATCGCAACATGATCGATATTTGCGATATTTTGAACATATCTTCCCTTCTGACAGCGGTTCCTGCTTCTAGTGTGTGTGTGTGCAACAGAGTAAATTTTTATAGAGAAATGGAGGCTGGACAGTATGTGTTACAATATAAACATTTATATTGATTTAAATCGTGTTCTGATTTAAATCGCAAACGCGTGTTTAATTATGTGTTTTTTAATCATAATCAGGCTAATGCATTTCTACATTTTCTGTATGAACCAGCTTAGAGGTTCATACAGAAAGACAGCTTGTGTTTAAATTGAGTGTAAGGTAATTTATGCTTCTAAAGTCATGGTCAGCATTTATTATTGTACTGTGCTGTAAACTTTTTCTGTGCCTAGTCACATTATTTTATTGCATTTTTATTGTGTTATTAAATCCGGTGGCGCTGTGTGTTAGTTTCCTGACTCCCATGTTACATGGTCTGTGATTGAATCCCATAGAACTATGACTTTATTTTTTAACAAACATTTCTTTGAAAAAATGAAACGTTTCCCTTGGTCAGAGATTAAATAAAACCTCACTCGCACCAAACAAATTTATATTTCTAAATATCACAAAATACGTTCATTGTCTTCCAATCAAGTCGAGTTGACATTGGAAGCCTGCCACACCCGGACTGTTAAACCAACGCATTAGCACGTCAAAGCCCATCGAGGGTATTGAGCCAGTATTGGCTTTAGTATTCCCCCCTCTCCCCTCAGTTCAATTCAAGGTGTTTTATTTGCATGACAGATGGGTACAAGCAGTGTTGGGTATGTATATTGTAACGCTTACGGCAGACAGGCACTGTGTAAGAGCCGGCGCACCAGAGCAGCGTACCGAGGGAGCGTCTGCATTTCTAACTTAGTTTTTAAAATTAGTCAAGCAATATGAAGCATCTCCTTTTACTTAGTGCCTGAGCATAAAAAGAATAGGAGCATACTGCAACGCATGTGAAGTCCATAAACGATATTAATTTTGGAACTTAAACATACAGTATATGGCTGGTCTCGGTACTTTAAAGAAAACATACACACCAGTATTCCATTTCTCCCTAAACATTTTAAGCATCGAAGTCTTTAACTAACGCGATACCGGAGTCAACAAGCATACTTTTAGAATTTGATTAAAAGGGAATATAATATGGAATCGCGTATCTCAAGAAATTAATAACGATATAATTATATTCATGTTGCAAAAGAACTGCAACGGACATAAAAACTCCCTTGCTTTTAACAGAGCGTTCCATAATTTCTAACTATGAAAATGCCAGGTGAAAGGATTTGTAAACATATTTTGTTAAAGCAAGTCAGTTTTTTCTGCAACACATAAAAGACATTTTTCCAAGAAAGTTTAGCCTTTGTCACTAATGAAACCACTAAATAAAGACATAAATATAGAAATCTTAAGATTTGTTTTATTTAATGTTGGTAGCAGGATGAACTGTCAGAGTGTATATTTTGTCGCAGAGTTGCTGCAAGATGTTAACAGTGAAAAAGGTATTTAGAAATGAGTTATTTCAAGATGAAAATTTTCAGAATAATTGCAAATCTAGCAGGATAGAGAAAGCACAGAAAACTGGCAGTTAGATTGATCAGATTAGTATGAAAAGTCATTTAGCAAAGGGAATTAGAAGAGTGACAAACTAGTATACTTTAGATCTTTTTTTCTGAACCAGGGACAATCTGATCATGTTTCCCTATAACAATAATAAAAAACTTTATTTGATATATCACCATTAAAGGTGGCATCTCAAAGCAATACAGTAGATGTAAAAACAGATAAAAGGACCACAGATTACAAAGTAAATGCATATAAGAAAGACAAGCAGTTAGAGGTGCTACCAAAATTAGAAAATGAAGCAGATACAGACACTAAGTCTTCTGAAAAGAAAGGTTCTGAGGTTAGATTTAAACTGGCCCTGGTGTGTGTGTGTTTGTGTCTGTCTGTCCTGTGATGGACTGGCGCTATGTCCAGGGTGTATTCTGCCTTGTGTCTGTCGCTTACTGGGATAGGCTCCAAATCCTCTGTACTGGATAAAGAGATTAGAAATGGATGGAAGTAAAGGCACTGTGTGGATGGAACTATACACAGTGTTAGAAACCCACTATGAAATGGCAGCATCTCACTGAGAATAAAACATTTTATACTGCTGGCTTAAGGAAACAGCCTTTCCACCTCTCTTGCACATCAGTATCCATACCTAGTTATTTAAACAAATTGCCTCTAATTATAAACATCTTAATATGCTGGCTCTGTGGATCCGCATCAGCTATGTTTGCCCATTCCTTCAATTCATGTGCATCCAACACACAGTTCAACGCTAGCAACTACACAAAATCTAAAATATGAGCTCTACTTGCCACTTACAGTACCAACAGTACCAGCTAACTTTAGTAGTGACATTTTCATGGATCTTTTTAACAATAAAATTTACAACATCAGACTTCAGACACAATTAAACAGGCCTCAAAAAAGTCTGGTACAAACATTTTCAGCATGGAATAAACCGTTACTTTAATGGTATAAACCTTAAATGGATTCATATTCTCAATAAGATTTGGTGCTCAGTAACATGACTTAGAAAATGACAGAAGACATACGTATCATGCTTATCCTTCTATTTTTCATAATCGTAAACTCCTTAAGGCAGTTACATTTTCTCTGTTCTGACCTGGAGTTACAGAGAAATTTAAATTCTAATAAGAGATTTGTAATGAGGAAAGTCATACCAATCACTCATACAGTACCAGGATTTGCAATTACAATACAAATACTTTCTTTCTGTATGTGTTTATTTTGCAGTTTGAGTCTATGGCATTCCTTTGGGGGTCCATACTCCAAGGCATGACTTTTTTATGTATAAACATCAGTATTTACTGCTATTAATTACTGTACGATTTATAGTTGAAATCTGAGCCTAGATATAAAGTTAGATATAAAGTTAAAATCTCGACAAAGCAATGTAGGAAATACAGAGAAAATAAATCCTTTCTGACATCTAAAATCAGTTTCGATCAAGGTCTCTAAAACGAACAAGAAAAAGAAGATTTTCGGAGGGCAATTACGCTGTGTTTATATAGAATAAGTGATTTATGAGCAATCTAATTTCTTGTTCGTTTAAAACAGTGAAATGTCAGCTGCAAAAGATCACACCAGAAACAGCACTCTCTCTGCCTGTCATAGACGTTCAGGAAAGGCTGAATGAAGTCATGTCAAGTACAATAATTCGGAGATCAACAATAACAGTTGTAGGACAGTATATAAGGAGGATAAGGATTTTGAAGTTGACTCGAAATCTGATAGGTAACCAGTGCAAGGACTTGAAAACAGGTGTAATGCATCCCTGATAGGATTCTTGCTGTCATATTCTGAACATATTGAAGATTGCTCAGTGTGGATTTAATTTCCCCAGTGAACAGGATGTGCATTTATTAATTCTAGAAAAAAAGCCTTTCTTGATTTCTCTAGTTCTTAGTTTCTCTAGTTCCCTTTAAAATAAACTATTATTCCACAATGCAGAGTATTACATGCCCAGTATTTACACATGATATTTGTGATTTAAAGAAATTAACACAAGCAGCTTTTGGAGATTTAAGTGTTGACTGAGTTATTGCAGGATAAAAGACTAGAGATGTTGGCAAGAAGAAGATAGTTTGGGGAAAGCTGAGGAATACACTTATAACAAGAACACTTCCTAATGGGGTTAGGCATACTTTTGATGAAGATGATGAAGTTAACAGACTATATGTTTACATAGATACTGAAATAAGGATTGTATTTTAGATTATGTGTAGTTGCTGGCATTGAACTGTGTGTTGGATGCACATGAATTGAAGGAATGGGCAAACATAGCTGATGCGGATCCACAGAGCCAGCATATTAAGATGTTTATAATTAGAGGCAATTTGTTTAAATAACTAGGTATGGATACTGATGTGCAAGAGAGGTGGAAAGGCTGTTTCCTTAAGCCAGCAGTATAAAATGTTTTATTCTCAGTGAGATGCTGCCATTTCATAGTGGGTTTCTAACACTGTGTATAGTTCCATCCACACAGTGCCTTTACTTCCATTTCTAATCTCTTTATCCAGTACAGAGGATTTGGAGCCTATCTCAGTAAGCAACGGACACAAGGCAGAATACACCCTGGACATAGCGCCAGTCCATCACAGGACAGACATACACAAACACACACACACCAGGGCCAGTTTTCCCATAAACCAATTAACTTACCAGTATGTTTTGGAGTGCGAGAGGGAGTCATATCACACATATGGAGAAAAACCATGTAACCCAGAGAGAACATGTAAACCCCACACACACAGGATGGCAGGAATTGAACCTAGGATCCCAGTGCTGCAAGATAGCAATGCTAACCACTTTGCCACCATTATAAATGGATAGATATCTTAGTTATCATTCTAGTTCACAGGTTTGGATGCATAATTTAATTTTGAAAGCCACTGAGACATCAGGTACTACTGTTGTATTTATGAAAAAGAAACAAAACAAAAAACATACTAACAACTGTGCCATCCTACTCCTTAGTTAATACATTTTATTATTCATAAACAGTTAACATTGTTAGCAAAATATTTTGAATTATATTTAACCCTATTTTTTCTTTAGTTTTGTATTTAACTTATTATATGATAGTCAGACTTAATGTATATTTGAACAATGAAAATATATTTTTACAAGATTTTACATTAAGCACTTAAAATTAATATGGTTAATAATAGTAAACTGTAACATGCTGTAACAAGATCGGTTAAACTGCGAAGAAAATGCTTTCAGAGAAAATGTTTCAGGTGTGAAGAACATAGATCTCCAATGCAATTTCAATCAAACCTGTTCCCACACACCCTGCCCCCACTACCATTAGAATATACACAAAGCACTCACATCTTTCGAGCTAATGATCAGGTGACCCAAGAGAGAGCGAGAGAAACACCAAGGGGTGCGGAACCAGGGAACCATTTACATGGAAAACGGGCGATCTCCCCAGACTGTCCGCCCGTTTCACTGTTACCTGGATACCTCTTTATTTAGAACTCACTAACACTGATTTTTAGTTTAGAAGGATTCAAGTAGGGTTTTAGATGAAAGGCAGCGACCTTAATCAAGCCCAAATCACAATTGAACCCATTCAGAGCCTACATTACATTTTAGCGTTTCATTCTGAGCAGAAGACCCTCACACCTGAAGAAGGGGGAGGTGTTTTTCGCTGGAAATCTCGCCTGCTTCTACTTTACAACCGGAGTGCTGGCTGTGACGAATTAAACCGGTATTACAGGTTTCAATCACAGACCATGTGACATGGGAGTCAGGAAACTAACACACAGCGCCACCGGATTTGATAACGCTATAAAAACGCTATAAAATAATGTGACTTGGCACAGAACAAGTTTACAGCACAGTACAATAATAAATGCTGACCATGACTTTAGAAGCATAAATTGCCTTACACTCAATTTAAACACAAGCTGTCTTTAGCCCTCTAAGCTGGTTCATACAGAAATGTAGAGATCCAGGCTCAGAACACACAGCTTCATTAGTGAATACATATGCAGGACAACTAGAGAAGATGTTTTACAGAGGATGGATTTTTAGAAACATCCCATCAGTGACATCACTGAAGTCAACTCCTAGGTACTGTAACTGTCGTGTGGATAGTTTCACAAGAATCAGACAAAGGTTTAAGCATCGCTTGTTCTAGATAAAACTGCAAAAAAAAAACAACAACCCATAATGTACTTCTTTGCGGCTCTGTTTGCCCAAATCATATATTCACAACGTGAAATCTAGAAAATAATATTACGTAACCAAAATCCGCAATATGGAAACAGAACCTGTGTAATTGTTGATAGATGATGTACTCGTAACATTTTTTCAAGACGAGCTACAACATTTAAAAAATGACTTGTATGTACTTGATATCTCTAATCAATCCACGGGTCCCAGCACAAAACGAAACTAAAACGCATACCGTTTCGCGCTTCTTATTAGTTGCTCAAAAGTAATTTGACCGTATGAAATGCATAATATAAACCTAGAAACATATACGTGAGCAGTACTTAAGCACTGTAGTATCGGTGTTAAGACATATCTCTCAAATACTGTAAATCAAGTTAAAAATATCTCAAGACAGATTCTGGTCATAATGAAACCATGTTTCGTGTATGTTTTCTTTAAAGTACCGAGACCAGCCATATACTGTATGTTTATGTTCCAAAATTAATATCGTTTATGGCCTTCACACGCGTTGCAGTATGCTCCTATTCTTTTTATGCTCAGCTACTAAGATTTCCCTTCAGTGGTAAAATTAGATATGAATATTCAATACTTAAACGGGCACAGTTAAGACATTAAATATACATATACATACTGTATACAGTACAGTTTGCATACGGTAATATGATTATGTTCCTAAATCAATCTCTTTTATGAGCATGTGTAAGGCATGGTGAATCGATTCTCAAAAATTACTGTACTTTGCATGATTGGAAAAAAATGTGTGATTGCGAAATGCTGTGGTGTTACTTTTACAAAGACGGTCAATGAAAAAAAGAATGTGGACCAGGGCAATACTTTGAGTTTACAGCTTGTCCAAGGTCATTTATTATTAATACTATTATTAATATCTTCGTTAAAGACTTTGATGGCTACAGCTCAAACATGAGAGGTTGAGCTTTATTAGCTCCACCTTGCGGAAATTCCGGATACTATTATTTTGCTAGCGGTATTTACCGGTAACTTGCGGTATTTACCGGTAACTTGCGGTAGACTGCGTACAGCATACCTGAAAATAATGCGGTATCGCCTGCGCATTTTGAATGGCTGCATCTGTAAATGAGGCAACTTGCAAGGTGAGCAGGCTCGGTGCACACCGAACGCAGATGTCTCAGAGCAGTTGAGACGTGTCCAAGTGGCTGTCAAAGGACGGCCCTTCGCCGGCGCCGTGGCTTAGTTGGCTAAAGCGCCTGTCTAGTAAACAGGAGATCCTGGGTCCGATTCCCAGCGGTGCCTTTCTTCCTGTCTTACTGTACAGAATTTATCCTTATGGGCAAATCCCATGCCTTTTAATTCAGGTGAATGCAAGTGTTCGTTTCCTTTCTGGAACAACTTGTTTTGAAAGAAATCTATACAGCTTGCGAAAGATGAAACACAAATCTTGCTTATCAGTGAAGAAGAGGTACTCCCAGCAGGCCAGCTAATACCAGCAGTGTTTTTTTTTCACCCTAACCCAGAGAATGGAGAAAAGCGAGGCGCCTGTGGCTCTGCAGTGTAATCAGTTCGCGAGTTCGGCGGTTAGCTGAAAGAGTGGTAAATGCAGCTTGCCCCAGCCCGTTCTTATTCTTTTAAAGAGGATAAAAAATTAACTTCGCCGCCATTACTACCAGCTTTAAAAGACTGCCATGGGCACGGAAAAAAACACACTACAGATGACTTTTCTGGAACCGAAGCAGAGATTCCTTTACGAACCAACTGATAAAGTTCAGCCAGTGAATACTGTTAACAGAATGTGAAAGCACGATCAACTTTGTAACTGCAACCACAGGAAAACCAGCAAGAAGCAGGCTCCATTCCCCATTTAAATCTGTCGTGCGAGGCATGCTTCTTGAACGCATGAAGTAAATGCCACGATCGCTTTTGAACTTGGACAAAGTACTTCCAAAGGAGCGCTATGCGCAAAGATTTAACAAGCTCAACCCCCGCCAACGATTCGGTGTGAAGAAGCAGAACATTCAAGTTTCACAGACAGAAGCGGCACGCCAGCACAGCCAACATTAAAACGGAGGGCACACTACGATTTGCATTGACACAAAAGTGATCTGGGCAGACGTCGTTCCCTGCATAACGCAAAAAGTGGCAAAGCGCTTTTGGGTTAAGAGGACGCAAGATGGTTTTTGTTTTGTGCCTTGATGTCAAGCTGAGAAAGTATCTTTAAACACTTTGCTTAGTTTCTCGAGAGACTGCCAAAAAGCATTTCCCTCCCTTTCGTCTGACGTCAGCTGAAAGGGGGTCCTGACAGAAGCACCTGGCAGCGGTGGGATTCGAACCCACGCCCCCGCAGAGACTGGAGCCTTAATCCAGCGCCTTAGACCGCTCGGCCACACTACCCGCTGTGCGCTGTCTCTTTGTCTCATTACTTGCTCGGAGGAGGTCGGGTGGGTTTTGCTCTTGTCGCCCAACTTAGTGGCGTTATGACCGTGGAACCGACTGCACCTGCTTTTTCTGAGATGCTTCCCCTCTCATGGCGAGATCTTGACTTCTTTAACACCTCTGGATAAAGATCTTCTGTGGAGCAGGTTTCAGACCTCTGCGTACAGCACCCTTGATGTCATTTTATTTTTACAGCAGCCGCATCCGGAAAGTTGTGTCTTTTACGTTTTATTTGAACAACAAAACTACATACAATACAAACAAGAGCACATATAACGTATGAAGAAAATCATCAGGGGCACATGCTATAATACAATTACACTTTATGAAAAACGATTACACAAGGTAAATAAAGATAAGGTCCACAAAGCTTGTTCTTACATTTCGAAAGAGTCCGTAAATACCCCTTTACGTCTATTTTGAACTGTTCAAACGTAGGACTCTTCCCAGACCATTTCACTTTATACCACATTCCTAAACGAGGATGCATCTCCTGTTTTAGAACTATTTTGGCCGTGTGGCTTATACAACACACCCACAGTATTCAAATGGTGGACTGCAGATCTGTGCTATAGTTCAGTCGAATTCGAAGGATCCAGCAATCGTACTGGATTTGACTGGGATTCTGAAATGTCTCTTGCAAAAGTATTCGGGTTTGCTTGAACCTTTGATAAAAAAAGTGATCTGATCTGAAACTACCCAGCTTACAATCTCTGAGGTAGTTGTCACTAAACTCGGACGTGATGTGGCACACATGTGCCGTGTGCCTTTACTTTTGTAAAAAACTGGTATCGGGAAAAGTTTCTTAATATTTCTTTTGATTAGCATGCAAGAAAATGGGATCATTACCTATGGGATTTCCCGCCAGCGTGGAGCTTGAATTCACAACCTTGAGATTCAGTGTTCAAGAGTCACAGAAGAGGTCGGCCTGGTCTTCAGTTTGCCAACGATAAGCTCCGGCAGTGCTCCTCTGTAAAGCAGATTATTCGGATCGGTTATGTGGGACGGCACTTCGATACTAAGATCGTTTGCAGCACACGCATTGTTTCCCCCCTTCACGCAAAAAACATAGACGAAGGAAGCTCTCTTGTCTTGGGCTGCTGACTCCCGGATTTAAAGCGCTCTGGGTGCCAGCTAAGTCTCTAACAAGCACACTATAAAGACAGGAATTACACTTTGCTCACGTCACGCATGGAATGGCGAGGCTACTTGTTCCAATATTATCTAGTCACACCTCATATGGTGCCGATTCCTGGATTTCATTTAAGAAAGAGCACTGCTAACACCGTAAACAGTGCAAAACGTGTGATGAAAGAAGTCTTTTCCCCCCTTTGTCTAAAGCAGAACACAGCGGAGTCATGCCGAGGGTTGTGAGATCAAGATTTCAGTGGAGCACTGTCGTCTACGTCTTTAGCTACATGAGTTGGACATCCTCTTGTACACGGAAAGCAGATTGAGATCCTCTGACATGAAAAGTGCCAGATAAAAGCCATTTCTCATCCTTTCTCTTAGTGGTGGAGCTATCGCATGTAAATGAAGCAACTTGCAAGGCGAGCAGGCTCGGTGCACACCGAACGCAGATGTCTCAGAGCAGTTGAGACGTGTCCAAGTGGCTGTCAAAGGACAGCACTTTGCCGGCGCCGTGGCTTAGTTGGCTAAAGCGCCTGTCTAGTAAACAGGAGATCCTGGGTCCGATTCCCAGCGGTGCCTTTCTTCCTGTCTTACTGTACAGAATTTATCCTTACGGGCAAATCCCATGCCTTTTAATTCAGGTGAATGCAAGTGTTCGTTTCCTTTCTGGAACAACTTGTTTTGAAAGAAATCTATACAGCTTGCGAAAGATGAAACACAAATCTTGCTTATCAGTGAAGAAGAGGTACTCCCAGCAGGCCAGCTAATACCAGCAGTGTTTTTTTTTCACCCTAACCCAGAGAATGGAGAAAAGCGAGGCGCCTGTGGCTCTGCAGTGTAATCAGTTCGCGAGTTCGGCGGTTAGCTGAAAGAGTGGCAAATGGAGCTCGCCCCAGCCCGTCCTTATTCTTTTAAAGAGGATAAAAAATTAACTTCGCCGCCATTACTACCAGCTTTAAAAGACTGCCATGGGCTCGGAAAAAAACACACTACAGATGACTTTTCTGGAACTGAAGCAGAGATTCCTTTACGAACCAACTGATAAAGCTCAGCCAGTGAATACTGTTAACAGAATGTGAAAGCACGATCAACTTTGTAACTGCAACCACAGGAAAAACAGCAAGAAGCAGGCTCCATTCCCCATTTAAATCTGTCGTGCGAGGCATGCTTCTTGAACGCATTAAGTAAATCCCACGATCGCTTTTGAACTTGGACAAAGTACTTCCAAAGGAGCGCTATGCGCAAAGATTTAACAAGCTCAACCCCCGCCAACGATTCGGTGTGAAGAAGCAGAACATTCAAGTTTCACAGACAGAAGCGGCACGCCAGCACAGCCAACATTAAAACGGAGGGCACACTACGATTTGCATTGACACAAAAGTGATCTGGGCAGACGTCGTTCCCTGCATAACGCAAAAAGTGGCAAAGCGCTTTTGGGTTGAGAGGACGCAAGAAGGTTTTTGTTTTGTGCCTTGATGTCAAGCTGAGAAAGCATCTTTAAACACTTTGCTTAGTTTCTCGAGAGACTGCCAAAAAGCAGTTCCCTCCCTTTCGTCTGAAGTCAGCTGAAAGGAGGTGGCGACAGAAGCACCTGGCAGCGGTGGGATTCGAACCCACGCCCCCGAAGAGACTGGAGCCTTAATCCAGCGCCTTAGACCGCTCGGCCACGCTACCCGCTGTGCGCTGTTTCTTTGTCTCGTTACTTGCTCGGAGGAGGTCGGGTGGGTTTTGCTCTTGTCGCCCGACTTAGTGGCGTTATGACCGTGGAACCGACTGCACCTGCTTTTTCTGAGATGCTTCCCCTCTCATGGCGAGATCTCGACTTCTTTAACACCTCTGGATAAAGATCTTCTGTGGAGCAGGTTTCAGACCTCTGCGTACAGCACCCTTGATGTCATTTTATCTTTACAGCAGCCGCATCCGGAAAGTTGTGTCTTTTACGTTTTATTTGAACAACAAAACTACATACAATACAAACAAGAGCACATATAACGTATCAAGAACATCGTCAGGGGCACATGCTATAATACAATTACACTTTATGAAAAACGATTACACAAGGTAAATAAAGATAAGGTCCGCACAGCTTGTTCTTACATTTCGAAAGAGTCCGTAAATACCCCTTTACGTCTATTTTGAACTGTTCAAACGTAGGACTCTTCCCAGACCATTTCACTTTATACCAAATTCCTAAACGAGGATGCATCTCCTGTTTTAGAACTATTTTGGCCATGTGGCTTATACAACACACCCACAGTATTCTAATGGTGGACTGCAGATCTGTGCTATAGTTCAGTCGAATTCGAAGGATCCAGCAATCGTACTGGATTTGACTGGGATTCTGAAATGTCTCTTGCAAAAGTATTCGGGTTTGCTTGAACCTTTGATAAAAAAAAGTGATCTGATCTGAAACTACCCAGCTTACAATCTCTGAGGTAGTTGTCACTAAACTCGGACGTGATGTGGCACACATGTGCCGTGTGCCTTTACTTTTGTTAAAAGCTGGTATCGGGAAACTTAAAGTCAAATCCCAAAACAGTAACATATTTAAGAGTAAATGCCTCCTAATAGCTAGCAAGCGCTCCTAGTAAGTAAAGTTGTTTGTGTCCCTGCCTGTCACGTGGGAAACCGGGGTTTGATTACCGACGGGGAGACAGCTAGTTTTTTTATGATCAGATTCCAATCTTTAATGCTGTGTGTGAGAACTTACGTAACTTTCCTTTTCTCACATTTTCTGACGACTATTCCGAAGGAGCGCCCTGTCAACTCCTAATACTTTTCAAAAATCTGCCTGCATGTTTGATTATTTTTGTTTTATTTAGAAAAAGTTCAATATTGATCATAACTAAAGAAATTTATGATCAGAAACAAAAACAAAATGTTGAAGATGCAACTCGATCTTGAATCAGAGCTGGGTGACACGGGCTTTTGTTCTGATATGGTTGTACGAGAAACAGGAGGAATCTCTTCTCTCCTATGGAGCATGAGCTGAATCAGGAATGAGACATGTCATATATCAACGCATGACCTACATCGTAAAACTAAAACTAAATTAAAAACTAACATTAAGTTATCAGAGACATTCATTTATATACAAACAAGAGACAGACAAAGCAATAATTCTACATTAACTTGTCCTGCACTGATCAGACTAATTGAAATGGTCTGATTCAGAGCCTGTGCAGCTTGTGCTAATACAACAACGCCAGTATTGAACCCTCAGCACCATACTGACTACTGAGCACAAGTTCAGCTGCTCTCCAGCTTTGTTACGCACGTTTTTTTATTGCAAATGGAGCTGATCTCCAGACAGTACAGTGTTAATTAGTCAGCAGCCTCTACTAGTAATACATCGCCCCTGTCCAAAATCTCTAGGTAAAAAAAACACATTTTATACATTTGTCTGCTTAAAGATATAATCTCTTTAAAAAAGACAAAGGGTTTGTGTGTCAATTGTTTCGATTAATTTCGAACGCAAAGAAAAGTAGTTTTATTCCAAGAAATCACACATTTGTCGCATCCTCCATACTATACTTCTCTCTTGTAGTAGTAAAGCATTTTGATTTAAACTGAACAATATATTAAATGTTTCTTCTATACACTTACGATTAACATAGGCAGCCTTGAACGGATTGCGGAAATCAAATATACATCTGGATTCAGAGTGTGCTTTCCAACTTTTGTGTAACATTTTCCTTTGATAGGGCGGAGTTGTTTTTAAAATCTGGATTAAATAAAAAGGAGTGACGTCAGTGTAAAACAGCTTTCCTTCATGGGGAACAACAGTTGTGTTCCATATTTCTAATTATTTTGGTTTCAAGATAGCAATTTAGTATGAAACATAAAAGCCAGCTGGATAAATCTGTTACACGTCATTTACAATGGTCTTTCAACTAATAGCCCACGCAGGGATCAAACCCCAACTGTTGGTACGAGTTGCATAAGGCTCTGCAACATGCAGATGAGAAACTAACCTCCGCTTCTTTATTATATACACAGTGAGCTATATATGCGGGCTTACTGGCCCCTACGGGCTCTGTATTTGATTGCGGTACAAGACCGGCCATGGAGAAATGAAGTGAAGAGGGTGTGTTCATTAAAAGGCTCATTGCGTCCCTGGGAGGTCTCAAACCACCACCCTTTCGGTTAACAACCGAGCCACAAAGACTCATGTACAGCTTAACACTTCTCGGTCTCGGTGAAAGTGATACACTCCGTAAAATTTCTGGAGAATCATTTGTCAATTTCCCTACGGGATTAATAAAGTATTATCTATCTATCTTAAAGGAAAATCGCCAACAGTGGCCGATATCTATTGGAGTTATTTTCATTCTATACTGCAATTTCTGAAGGGTACCCTGTGAAAATACGAATTTTGACGAGAAGGGATGGACATATAAGGTCAGCAGGCTTGGGGAATTGGACCTTATGGTGAAGGCTGCGGGCTCGGCATCAGCAGAACCTGATCAATATCGGTTGACTCCGATATACTTTGACAACTTAACTTCTGGATTTAGAGACATTTACCTTAGTGTCGGTATACTAAGATGTTTTGGTAACGAGGAAGGAGGGACAAAGCAAATTGGCAGAATGTGTGCTATTTTGTTGACTACAAGTCCTCACATGCCAGAGGGACAATATTAAAAAAACTTAACAGTATAATCTCTTGTACTTCACGATTTAATGGTGTCTGTCACATTGTATCTCACACCTCAGTGTCAGAATTGTGAGACGAGTTTGTAATCAGGAGGGAGGGCCATAGCAATTCAGCAGAAATTGCATTCACCTTTTCCCAATGCATTCTTACATGCCATTTTCTCACATGCCATGCTCAGAGGGTCATATTTTTAAAATGGTATCATTAAATGTCCTGAAGTTCAGGATTTTGACAGTCTGTTATATTGTGTCTCACACCTTGATGTCAGAAATATGAGACGATTTTAAAATCAGGAGGGAGGGCCCTAGCAATATAGCAAACATTGCATTTACCATTTGACAATGTATTCTCTCATGCCATGTTCAGAGGGTCGTATTTCAAAAACGGTACAGTACAATGTCCTGAAGTTCAGGATTTTGATAGTCTTTTCCATTGTCTCTCACACATCTGTGTCAGAATTTTTAGACATTTTTATAACCAGGAGGTAGGTTCGATCACCCTCTGCTCATCCTCAGTTAACCATATAGTCTCATATGCCATGTTCTAAATGTCCCATTTAAAACTGCTATATTAAAATTTCTTGTAAAATGCAAGAGTTTGAGACTTTTTATGATCAGAAGGCAAGGTCGTGGAAAATATGCAGAAAGTGCCAGTGAATTTACGTTTTGCCTTTGTCTTATTTACTCGTCTGATTTATCAAATGTGTCATTTAAATCTCCAGTCATTTCTATATCAGTCTGAAGGCCTTGCAGTAAAGATTGCAATTCATCCAAAAATGCCAAGTTTCCCACTGGTGATACATACAAGGAAATGAATGTATATTTTCCCCCCAAATCAACAAATTTAAGATCAAATACCTCCCTCATCTGCAGGTGGAGATAATAATGTCAGAATAAATACAGGTTTAAAAGTCAGGAGCATTGATAGTCCTATTTTAAAATGACACTAAAATGCTCACAATATATTAAAAAGCTCTGTAAAATGCAAAAATAATAAAAAAATATTAAAACAAGGTAAAAAGAAATAATACACAGTTATAAAGCTCAGGAATTATCAATGTGAAGTTACAATGGGTTGATTGTGTTTCATGTGATTTAAAAAATAAAATGTTTGCAAAAAGTTCACTTACAATATGCTAAAAATGGCAAGAATACTTAACCTTTTACTACCAGTGACTACCAATGTCCGCCTGGAATTTCCTCCCCCTTAAACATTTGTTATATTTCATTAGCAGAACATAGCAGGAGCCTGGTTCAGGTCTTAAATTGAAGCTAACCCCTTTGGCTTTGAGTGTGAATTGTCGAATTTCTTATATTTCTTAATGTGTCCACTCAGCAGACAAACATATGAAAAAAACCAAAAAAAATAGCTGGCGAACATTTTTTTTCGGTCTTCAGAGGTCAGAGTTTTCAACTATATGCATGTCAAGGGCCTGGGAATGATTTGAAAACCTTGTTCTAGGTGGCTACTAGCTTGGATAAAAATTTGGGACAAACTGATCAATTAGAAAAAATTCTACATCATGTTTTGTGAAGACTGGACCTGGAATGAAATTTCACACCTACAGTATAATAAAAAATCATAAAAATATTGAAAATAATAAGAATAAAAACCATTGCAAATGCTATAAAAACCTTAAGACACTGCTAGAGAGCCTTTACCTGCTGTTATGCAATGAAAAAAAACCTCAGAGTTGCCTTCTGGTGTGAAAAAAGGAGCACTGATAAGAAACTGATAAAAAACTGATTGATTATCCCTTCTGAGTCAATGATTGACAGCTAAAAATGCAGCCTGAAGCGTCTAGAGGAAGTCTCACCCCCTAAGGGTGGCTGAAAATACAAAGAATGACAGCGGTTTTTACCAATCAAATCGCCTTATTTCTGGCGCTCGTTCTTCAAACATTTACTACGTAATCAGTAACGTTTACTAGTCTCTAGCTCTTGAGATAAACTAGTCTGGGTTATTTTGGATATATATCATGCTCCAGAATAAGGTAAAAACATGGGATATATATATGCTGGTTTTTGCTTTTGCGGTTTTGTTGGTAAAAATGTATGATATTGACATGCTGGGCTGGCCAGGTGATCGGGTGTTTTTATTGGGATTCTGCTAGTTCATTAATTTATTGGTTTATTGCATAATAGTGTCATGTCTGTGGAAACAAACTTTATGATTTTGTTGTGGTGATATTTGAGAATACGTGCATGTGAGAAAATTTGTGGAGCGGTTTCAAACAAACGTTGTTTATCTCGCGTTTATCTTAAAAATAATAAGTGTCATCTGGGGAGACAGGAGTGGTCCTCGGTGACCGCGATCCGGACTAAGTTAACAGGTGTGTAATTTAAAAAAAAACAAGTTAAAAATAAATGCTAAATGGGTTTAACATTCAGGAATGTAATTGGTCAGATGCTTACGATAAGTGATGCTGGTGTTTCGTGTGATTTAGCGAATTCAAAAAAATATTCATTTTAAAAACGGCAAGAGCTTGTATGAAAAAAAAGTTCGTAAGTATCTTTGTTACAACAGCCGCGCCAGAACTATTCAGATACTGTACATCAGAAAAGTACCTGAACTTGACTGGTTTATATTCAGTTATGTGCATTGGGAACGAAAGGGAGACTTAGATGGATTTTATTAGGGGTTTAGTAATCAGAAAATTTATTTTTACACGTTTATGCCTACGAGCAGAAATAACTTCCTGCTTTCAGCGCTTTTTTTGTTTCTGCTTGTAACCTCGAACAGAGAAACCCAGTACTGACTCACAGAAACACCCCTGAGTTTCTGCGTTTCTGGGATTTAAGAGGGATGTATGCAGCGGTGTTACGAGTCTGGAAGGAGGAGACGCGCATTCCGCACGGGGAGCGTAGAGCAATGAGCCGCACCTGCTGCGCGCTGAGTCCTGTCCTATATAACCGCTGAGCACGGACACACAGAGTCTCCAGCCAGTGTTGGAGATTTATGATTTCAATGTTTTTTTTTTTCCTTTTGAGCAGAAGCTGGGTTTCTTCCTCTAGTTAAAGTTATTGGAGTTGTGGTTACTGTGCTAGACCGTCGGGAATAAAGATAAGAGTGCTTTCTTGATACTTCACAAGAGTATACATAATTCACGAGCTGTATTTAAAAAAATGAACTGGAAGAAAAGCAATAGGGCTGGAGTTTATAGACTGTGATGCAAATACGAGAGTAGGAGAGGAGGGGACTAGTTCAGGAGCACAACCGGCCCTCTCCTGCCCATTCTCCCACCAGGGTCTGTTGTAACCCAGTGTGAAATTCAGTGAAATTGCAGTTCAGCTTTTGATCACTCAGCTGCTTTGCCCTGGGAATATGGGGCAAATAAAGGAGATAGCAACCAGACTAGAGGGAGAGTTTTTATTCCTAAGGGATGACTTGTTTTACAACAGCAGACAACTTAAAGAAACAGAAACCTCTGTTCTGCTGCTCCAGGTTGGTTCCACTGGGAACAAGTGTGGCCAGGAGCTCATGAACAGTAATTAGGGGTTGTTTCCACAAGGGGGGCTGGAGTAAGTTAGATGTCAAGGGCAATAAAACTCATTAGACCTAATTGACCAGTTAAAGCGAGTTGTTCTGCTTTCTGCACAGAAACCAGTGCTCTCTTCTCAATGTGTGGGTGAGTCTGTCAGTGATATAACAGCTAGGCAGGACTGCCACTGTGGTCTATTTCATCACCTGTGACCCCATCTTCCAAAGACAACAGTCCAATCTAGCATAGAGTGTCCCGGAATGATAGTGACTGACAAATAGTGACCCCTTAATGGAGGAAACTTTAGCTTTTGTAGGTAATTATACCACTTGACAATGTTACAGGTGTTGGGGGGGGGGACCCCTAGTGATCCCACAGTCTCACATAGACAATGGCCAGTCTACACAAACCTCCAGTCAACACAGCCCTGACCCCTGTTATGTCACCCAGGTCTACACTGTGAGACAATGATTATTTAGGAAAATTGTAAGGAATGCATTCCAAAGCAGTCAATGGAAGTATGGAATTAAAATAGTCAAGTCTTGTAAAATAGAGTATATTATCTATTTATTATACCTTTACATTGTGACAAAAACAAATTTCAAGTCCATTATGAGCACACACAGCATATTAAAGATGGGTCTCTGCACTGTAAAGGAATCTCAGTAACTTTAGCTAATAAACCTGAAATGTCATTTCTTTTACTGCTTGTTCTTTAAGGTACTAACTCATTGACATTATGTAGATTAAAATAAGACTATTCACAAAGAAAAAGCATTTATCACAAGTGTATCATGCCAAATAAACTCTAGTAATCAAGAGCAATTAAGAAAAGGAAACAAAACCATCTTTTGAGGATGCCATATAGAAATGTAAACACACACTCACACGTGGGGCCAATCTTACCAGAAATCAATTAACCCACCAATGATCTTGGACTGATGTCTGAAAACCAGAGCAAACAGTACAATATTAAGGTACTAAAGCTATTAGTAGAACAGATCTAGCTTCTCAACATAATACTTATGTCTGAACTTCATTGAATAGTGACACTTCAATCTTTCATATTCAATATTTTTCACAAAATCAACAGCTGAGAACAGACCGCCATATACCTTTATCCAGTGGTTTTCAGAGCAGAGACATCCGTGTGGGCAAGAGTTCTTTCCCTGAGGTCCACTGCATGTCAGCTAGCCACGTTCTGGCTGGGTCGTGTGTACTCCTGGGAACATCGCCTGTAATGAATATTGGGGACTTTGTACAAATTAATAATGTGAGCATATTAATATGATTTGTGTTGAAGCCAAACATAGACAATCACTGTTAAAACTTGAATTCAACCTCCAGTGTCTGCTTTTGAAATGCTGATCATCACCCGTCTTCTGGCTTCTAGATGCACGTGTTAATGGATATTTCTTGTCTTCTTTTTTTTCCCCCCATATGCTCTTCTCTGTATCATTAAGTACTTCTGGGTCATTTCATGTACCTCGTGGCAGCTTGGCTGGTGGTGAATGGCAGGCAGCTGCTCTAAAAATAACATACCTATTAATATGATGTTGAAGACAAAACCAAAACAATACAACTTTGTTTTGCACTTTACAATTTATCACAAGCTTGTCATATTTACAGTCATCAACTGATTTAGGCTGCTGTTCCTGTGAAAAATGTCCTTTGTTTAAGAAAGATTCAATTTAAAATCTTTAGGTTTTAAATATAAACCACTGGCAATATGGTAATCACTTTTACAACTTTTAAGAAGTTGCAAGATAGCTCTACAACTATGTTGTCCTTAACCTATTCAGAAACTACCACTAATATTGTAAGAAATTGTTCTCTAGACTCTAGATCTTGTGGGCTCTGTTCTCGATGAATTGGAAAGGTGTCGTTCATGAAGTCCAGTACTCTGTCGATCTCTCTCTTACCAAGAGACTACCCATCTAACGCTGCAGGAAACTCCAGTGCCTGGTCTGGGAATGCCGTGCTATTCAGATTCTGTCAATAAATTTCAAGAATGGTTCACCTTTTTGTTTACACTGTGGCATTTCTTTGCAGTAACAATTGAGTGGGATAGTTATCTGCCTTCTATACTCTTCTGAAAATCATGTATCTTTTTAGCAGTCCCATATCCCTTCCTTATATCCTTGCTGATGAGAATGAGAAATGCTATTTTCAAGACATTAACACGAATATAATTTTTACATTAGTTCCAAGGTACAAGAAAATGAATATCTTCAAAATATGCACTTTAATATACTTACTTAGTTTCTTTTTTGGAAATGGTCAGTGAACCAACCACTCCAGAGCTTGTCCTTCAACCTTGAAATTATTTCCTGGAAATGCTGTAATCACAGAGGAGCTCTTCTCCCCTCAACAATGTCCCTTTTTGTCACAGACAGAATTATGACAGGCTGTTCGTTGATTATAAATGACTTTCTTACAGCCCTTACATTGTCTTTTCTCTTTGATGGATTTATCCATCTTCCGATTTGCCTCCTTATCCGGGAGGCAGGCTCAGTGTTTTTCTCGAGCATCAATGCACAGTTTTTGTGCAGGTTCATCTGAAAAGAAAAGACATCTCATGTCTCCCTCTGTCATCTGTGAGCTTCAGCAGTTGTCTTTGTGATGACCTTGCCGTTGTAATCACACACCACCTCTCCCTTCTGGAAACACCTGGAAGTCACAAACTTCTTCCCCTTCACAGGATCGTCAGTGATGCTCAGGCCTTCCCAGATTTGATACTTTATCAACTTTTTAATTTGCATGCCATTTGGTGGCAGTCCTGTGTTGGGCTTCCACTTCTCAAGCACTTCAGACACTGTTGATACATTGGCTGACCAGTCCATCTTCTCCGTCTCCTTTCACAGCTGCTGACCTGGGCATTACAGCGCAGTTTAGTGAAGTAAAGATGAAACGGCTGATAAAACACAAATAAAATGCAATTAAGGTACATTCCAGATTTTCTTAAATACCGTACATGATTGGAGCTATGCAGGTGGAGGTCTTTTGTTCGGTATTAACATGGATTTTAATTGGCTTCTATGAAAATTGGCCATGGTGTGAGTGAGTCCTGTGATGGACTGGTGTCACATTATGGGTGATACAGTACTTTGCATCCACTGCTTGCCAGGATGGTTCCAGTTCTACCACAACCCTGAATTGAGTGGATGGGTATATCAATGTAGCCATCAACTTGCATGTTCCTCTTCTTCACTCAATGCAAAGGAAGCCAGCTGTTGTTTGAGGTTTTGTGCTCTTTAACAGGAATTATGACCATTTTTGTGCCCACTTGTTGAAACAACACTTTCTTTGCACCCATTCCTCAACCTGTAATAGCGAGAAAATAAAAATGAATACACCAAACTGTAATAATTTGAACTGTAATTTCTTACTTTTGTTGTATGAAAGTATTCTTACTGTCATGTTCTTTACCACCCCTGGGTGCTACAGGTGCTTCAGCTGGAGAAAGGCCTGCAGGTAATACAGTACAAGAAGCTGCTCAGGCAAGGTGATGTCTTGCCCAGTCTGTGCAACACATCTCTCTTTGCAACCATCAACACCTTCCAGCAATCCTTCGTACTTGGTTCTGGACTCTGCAACTGTCTATATCTGTGGGAGAAATTAATACTCATCAACTTTTTTTGTATTCAAATTAAAAGTACAACTGAAAGAAGTTTTAAAATGAAAATGACCTATTTTTAGTAATCTCTTGGCAACATTCTTACTGTTCTTCTTCTGAATATCCTTTAGGATACTTTGGAAGTTGATGATGAGGTTAGCCAGGCTGGGATCCTCTACTTTCACACTGATATCATTTAGGATGTAGCCCGGAAAATGGTTTATGTTCTTAATATAATTAGCAATGATTTGGTGAGACAGTCCAGTGGTCTTCATTTGGTTACAATAATTGTTGTTTTGGATAGGCCCTTTACAAAGTTTAAGGAAGATGCAGATGGATCCATAAAAACAGGAATCTGGAAACATTTTCTACCTGACAAATGTAGAGTCACTATGTTTATGGCTGAGATTTCACATGGGTGAATTTTAAGCTAAGGAGTAAAAACATGTGCTATGGAAATATCACTGCTCAATTTTAAATGCCTTTAAAAATAAATACCTCCTGAGAGCAATCTGCCACTCCAAGATCCTTGGTAAGGTCCTGTTTAAACCCAGTCAGGTGAGGAGCATCCAGGGAGTGCGTTCTGTCCAGTCCAGCTGACCGTCACCGTCTTCCTGAGAGCCTGCTGATGGCTTTTAAGAACTGGGGGGACAGTAGGAATACAAAATACACATTTAAACATTTTTACTTCTAAGACAAACTAGAATACAAGTATAAAACAAAAGATACATTTGGAAAAAATAGAAAGTTCTCCAGAACTCACATCTTCCCCTTCCTCTTCCACTTCAGTCTCTGGCATCTCTTCCTCCCTGACAGCAGCCTCTTGCTCAGGGCATCTGGACCACTGGTATATCATTTTAACATACCCTTACATAAAGGTAAAGGTTAGAAATGAAACAGAAGAACCCTTATAAATTATAAATATCTTACCTTGCTGATGTGTCCTCAGGATTCCACATAAAACAGTCCATGGACTCCGCCAGTCTCACATTCTCACCACACATGAGCCCTATGCTCTTGCAATCCCCGACCTGCCCATTCCTCAGGTGATTCAACAAGTCCTTCCTGGCCTGGAGAAGGACCTTGCTGATGTCCTCTGCTGAGGCTCATTTCATACACACCCTCTTTAGGTGAAGAGGAAACTGGTCAAATGTCTTCAGGCAGGTCTTGCACACCAGAGGAATCCTCATGGGTCTCTTTTGAAAATAAATAACTTTTGTGCAAAGGAACAAGTCAAGACTGTTTCAGTTTCTTAACCGAGCCTTAATTTTCTCTCCAATAGCTTCACCATATTGTTTATTGTATTTTTATCAGAATTATACCTTGCTCTAAAATAATGACTTTATAAAACAACTTAACTCTTACTTGGTCTTGTTCGCAGTCTTTCCAGTAGAAGTCGTTGTAGAATTTAAAAACTGCTGTGATAATTTGGTCTGCCCGAGTGTCCTTCCCTAACCCAGTATTGATAGCTTGTGTACTGTAGGGTCCAAAGGTGGTGTTCTGCAATTTCCTCCCATAATGTTTCTTTGATCAGTTGGAAGCAAGTGTGAAAGCTTCCTCCCAGTGGGGAAGCTCAAGATCCTCTAGTTGTATGACAGATTTTGCTCTTCGAGGATCTGCAGTGTGGTGTGAAGCCAATTTTTGGCATTGCTTACCAGCTTCAAATATGTGAGTTTGGGTGGCTTGGCAGGTTTTATGAGTTCCTCGGTCTTCCGTCGTAGGCTGGCGGGTGCTCGGTTCTCCCGTCCAATAAAACTGCTGTGTTTTGTAAATGGTGGACTGTTTGGATCATTTTGTAGATGATCCTGGTTCCTTGTTGGAAGGTATCCTGTCTGTTTGACATGTTTGTTGTGTAGGCAGTGTGGAGGGTGACCGTACGGTTGCGTGCGTTGTCAACTCTGGATTGATCCATACTTACCATTTAAATGCCTAAAGCTTCGTTGACACCATTAGGTTTCCACTGTTAGGCAGCTTTACCTCTGTAGAATCTGTGGCTCCATAGGAAGACAATCTTGCCTTTCTGTGTGTCGCTATGTTTCTGCCTGGGTCTTCTTCAGGCATTGTTCTGGAACACTGTGTCCATGCTGGCCTGTTTTTATCCTGTTTTGTAAGGGGCAGTGTGTTGTAGTTCCTCCTAGGGGGCTAGTTTGTATCCTATGGTCTGTGTTCCTTCTGTACGTTTCTGTATGAGTAGGTGCAGTTTCAGTTGGTGAATGGGTTTCTGCTTTCCCTGGTGGGGATTATGCATGGATCATTAACATCTCAATAGGCAATCAGGGTCCTCCCTAGTAGGACTGTGCAAGCTGTGTGAGTTTCCATAGCTGATTGGTTTCAGTTATTCTTCTGTTTGTTGCGTGTTAGTATGGTGAAGAGTTCCAGTCCCTGTAGGATCTGGCTAGTTAGGAGAGGGGAACAAAGCTCCTTCTCCCAGATTTTATCCGAGAGGGGACCATCTGGGACAAGGAGAGCACTCTCCTTCCAACGACTAAAACCCTCCCGGTTTTTCTGATGTTCAGGTCTTGTGTAAAGATAGTAATAAGTCTTTTGATCCACTCCCTTTCCTTTTTCTTTCTTTCAATCTCTGTCCAGTTGGGGTTGCTTTCCAGTCCCGTGGTTCCTGATGTACCTGTGTTGTGTCAGCTGGGTTCGGATGGAATTACCCGTTCCCCCCACATAGGTCACCCCGCACTTTTTGCACTGGATGCTGTAGATGGCGTTATTGATGTTTTCTGAGAGTGCCCTTTGCAACTGGAAGATTTCTTTAGTTTCTTTGTTTTGGATCATTGTTTTCTGTTATGAAATGTTTGGCTCTTGGTGTATATGATCTGTTTTGTACAGGTTTTAGCTTGCTTTGGACTAATTAATGCTGAAGGTTTTTGTTTTTTTCTGTGTGCAGATATGATTTTGTGCTCCCTTAGTATGTTTGTGTTTTCTAATATCATGGTTTTTGGTTGTTTTTTATGCTGAGTTGAGAATATGATGTGTTGAGGGGTATTTTTCTGTCATCTGGAGTTTTTCTATTTAGAAATGTTTGTACCACATTTTTGAGGAAACTTTGTGTGTATCTTCTCTGGCATAAAGCTTGGAAGAGTGTGTATTTGGCTTCCTCAAAGTCTTGTTGTTGTGTACAGATTTTGTGGAAGTGTAGGAGTTGTGATTTTACCAGTCCTTTTAAAGTATGTTTTGGGTGGAAGCTATCCTTGTGCAGTAAGCCGTGTGAATGTGTCTTTGAAAAATACCTTGATGTCCAGTTTGTCTGTGTTGTTGAAGGAAGAAACCTTGTATGTGGTGGTGTCTAGGAAGTCTATCAGGCTACCATGCTTGGTGTATTTGAGTTTAATGGACCTGTGGTGTGTGTTGAGGCTGTTAATGATTTCTTGTAAGGCTTGATATGTGCTGCCTATATGTTTATTTTTTATATCTTTGCCCTGGGATGGACTGGTGTCCTTTCCAGAGTGTAGCCTGCCATGTGTCTATTTCTTGCCACGTTTTAAAGTGGAGTTACAATCTTACTATTTTTACAGTTTTAAATTGACATTTACAAATGTATTTTGAAGCAGCTACCCACCTGAACTAAACTATGTCAGCATGTGTAGTCTGCAAAGGAACAAGTAATAGGTTTATTCCATACTGAAAAGAGAAGAGAGAAAACTCAATGTTTCGGCTGTGAAGCCTTCTTCAGGTGTGAGAAAGACAGGGCAGATTACAAAGATTAAATAGCACAGAAGAACAAAAGCTGGGAGAGGGGAGGAGGCAGGAGCAGCAGAGAGGCCACACAGGAAGTGCAAAATGGAGAGAGGTGAAGAAAGGTGTGAAGTCAAAACCTGCAAGAGAATAGAGAAGATTACATTAAAATAAGTCAGTCATTGAGAGATCCTGGCTATTTGAGGTGAAAAGAAAAACTATGGGCTTGGAGAAATCTTTAACCTTCCCAGCCCTAATATGTTCTCTGAAGCATTCTCCTAGTCTCCTTTCGGTTTCCCAAATGTAGATAGCTGGGCATTTTTTGCAAGAGATACAGTAAATGAGATACAGGATGTTGTTAGGGTTATCTGGAATTGTCCTGTGATGCCCTGAATGTCATTAGATATGTATTTGCCAGTGATGCAGCGAGTGCTATTGCAGGGGAAGGTGCTGAGTGTGAGGGAGCTGTGAACAAGAAGCTTATGTAGTGGTCAGCGATAAGAGATGATTGGGCGGTCGGAAAAAAGAGTACCAATGGAGGGATCGTCCTGTAAAATGTAGTCATTGTTAATGATGGTCCTGGGGATAGAAATTGGGTTAGGGTGGTAGGGAAGCACCGAGGGAATGCAGTTGTGAGACTGGGAGTTCCTGATTGAGTTGATGATCCGAGGGCTGTTTTTGGCCCGGGAGTAGAATAAAGCGACACCTTTCATCAAACATTTTGACAGGTACCACGCCCCCTTTTTCAGCCAATGGGAGGCCGCCATGGGCAGATGTCCTGCCCCCTTATCGGCCAATGGTGCAATGTTATGGGCGGATGTCCCGCCCCCTCGAGAGCCAATGGTGTGTCATAATGAGTGTTGTTGTCCCGCCTTCCACCCCTAGAAGCCCCACGCCTCAGGGTCCAAATGCCCACCACCGCATCCCCTTCGATTTATAAATAAGTGTGTGAAAGCGCGTATTAGCGATGAGGGATGGAAGGTGATAATGTCTGCTGCAGGTTTGAATGCAATCTATTATAACCCTAGGGAATCGGCGGTGTGGGAAGTCTGGTGAGGGCCGCGAGTTTCCGGGATGTGAGCACACACACACACACGCGCACACACACACACACACACACACACACACACACACACACACACACACTGACTGACTGACTGACTGACTGACTGAGTAAAGTGTCACAGAAAGAACTCGCAGGACAAATAGCATGTGAAATGTGAACCACTCTATTTCATCAGTAGGTTTTAAATTACAGAAACATCCCAGTATACACTTTTAAACTTTTCACACACATTACAGACTACTGCTTGCAATCGCCAATTAAATGTTGGTGCAGAAAATTAGTTGTAGCTATCGCCCCAACATTGTTCAGAAACTCAGCAGCATCTGAAAAAGCATTCATAACGCCCTTTCTCTCGCCATTTCTATAGCCGTGAACACCGAACTGGGCGACCCTAACAGAGAAAATAAATTAGCCTGAGTGATCAGAGGGACGGTGTTACCACAGGTTCTATGTAAAATACGTTGTATTTTGGAATACACACCGCTGAATCCGCCAGGCTTCAGTTTCTGATCTGAAAACATCAGAATCGCAGTAATTTCACTCATGTTCTTTACATGCACATCTATCTCTTTAACAAATTCAAGGACATTAGTATTCAGTTAATTGATTTTCATTTCAAGCTTTGCAGAAAGAAGAGTGTAAAGCACTTTTTGTAAGAATTCTTACGTATACATTCGAAATTTTTCATTCTTCTCACGATGGCACACCTGTGTCTGTAAAACAGAGTGAAAGCTCTATTCACATTGCGAGTATTTCACAGCCCTGGTTTTACATAGATCTTTTTTCTTTTCTGTAAAAATATGTATAAATAAGTATAAAATAAGTTTTGCAACGCACCAAAAGTCACGTGTAGTATTTTTCCATCTACCTTTACAAGTAAGGACCGTACATACTCATATGGCGAGCGGTCGTCAATTATTTTTCTCAGCAAGTGCTTTATACTCCGCTCAGTATCATCTGTAAAAGTATAGGCACCCAGGCCACTGGCGATGTACAGAACAGCCGATAAAATTCGGGCTAAACTGAGACACTTATAAATTTCTAATGCGGCAAACAACACATCTTTGTACTGTAACATGACCAGGGGAAGGGTCATTCATAACAGGTATTTTCGGAATGACCTACTTAAAATACTAGATATGGACCTTAGCAAAATGGCTGCCAAAAAGAATCAGCTGACCGGTACATGGAAAGGGTCTACCCTGAGAAACAATGAGACACAGCTGAGCCACATCAGGAACCAAAATATAAGTGCCCCGGAGGCAGTGAACAGGGCGGAAGCCGATAAGGTGAATGCGGTTTGGAGGAAAAGAGAGGAAAGAGGTGTATGTTAAAGATCGGGCTAAAGAATAACGGACTACTGAAAGGAGAAAAGGTTTATGGTTTTTGGATTACGGACACTGGATAAGGATACATCGCGGATTGGCTTTATTACGGACTTTTGGAACTCGGATCGGATCAGGATTAAGGGAACGGATTACGGACTGTATTTGGAAGATAGTTGGAGGAAGAAAAGCCACGAAACTCAGGAAAGAAAAGTGTGGTGTGAGTACTACTTTCATTTACATAAACTTTCCCCCAGAGACACCACAGTACCCATCCGCGCACCCGACAACTAGGCATGTGTGACCCCGTTGACCTGGATGATTAATCAAACGGGCCGCGCATTCATCAACCACAACCCCCTTTAAACAATGGTTGAAGGTGCAACATACCACCGACTTTACAATCTGATCCATAGCATCGGGCTCATTAGAGCCATCATTAGCTAAACTAGGTTGAACATCATCATTAATCACATTTTGGTGAACACACATGAACAGACACGAAACATTCAAGCTTGATGGTAGTTTGAAGATTGATGCATCGACCTCTTTGTTATTCTATTAAAGGAAAAAAGAAAAGGAAGGCTTAACAAAATAAATAGGCATGCTTTTTACCTAAAATATTTACAATTGTAATGCCTCTTTTGTGTTAGAGTTTTTCGTTTGCTTCGAACTTGCTGTGGTTTAATATTTACCATTTGTAGCAACTCTTCATCAGTCGTTGACGGACCCCCAACACCTGAATCACCGTCAGAGTTCACATGACAGCCACTGTCACACACCACTGAGTGCTGGGTCAGCTTTTGCTAAAAAGAAGACAAAGTGTTGAAAACAAAATACGCTAAACGCAGATTGAAAATACAATTCCACTATCAGAAAAAATATTTTAGCAACCTACTTCTTCAGTTTGCATAGCAGAGGAATCAGATGATTCACTACTCAAAGAAGCCATCTTCGCAGCAGTCAATATCGGGGCCTGACAGCTCAGATGTCACACTTCAAAACCGGCAAGTCGGCTAATTTAAGCATAAACTCCAAACTTGTAACCATGCCTACATAGCTCAAGACATTTTTCAAATGGTTGTGATGTTTTAGAACGCCCCACCATATCCCCCTGCCCCAAAATCACACGTGTTTTATCGAGAGTGAAAAGTAATCACGTTGAATTAAAATATGTAAGCTTATTTCAATGACAAATTCTCAACAACTTTTCAAAAGTTTGAAATGATTTTCCACGTACCG